>NW_019272022.1:1596206-1599869 GCF_002738345.1 Cucurbita maxima
AAAAAAAAAAAAAAAAAAAAAAAAAAAAAAAAAAAAAAAAAAAAAAAAAAAAAAAAAAAAAAACATCTACCCCCAATTTCATCCCGTTAAAAAAATATTCACTCTTGTGTTTGACCAAACCTATCTATGGTACCAAATTAAAGCGGTAAATAATTTATTATTGTTTTATTCACCCATTGCCAAAAGAATTCGACTATGTATTTAATAATTTTTAAAGTTATTATAGACCAATTCTGATAGAGTAGGTCAAAAGAAGTCTCCACATGGCTACACTTGTGCTTGCGTTGACTCACACGCCTAGCTCCTTGGCTACTTGCACCTCCACGTGCACATGAAGCACATATGCCCACGTGTCTTCAACCTATTGACAAGCTCGTTTTTCTTCTCTATAGAAGAAGTAATGATTTGACCATTGTTTTGAAGAGAGACCAAGTGAAAAAGACATGTCAGTGAAGATACAGACTATCTATATCTAAGCACCAAGTGCCTATTGAAAAACGAGTCAACGAATTAATAAAAAGCAACCCACATAAATTTTAAATACTATAGGATGAAATAAAATTAATTTAATTTTATAATATGAAAAAAAAATTAATGTTACATATATTTTAAAATCTCATCATTAAAGTTTCTATTATGCTTTTGTAAATGATTGAAATGAAAAATCAAGTTAATAAAATATCTATTATCTTCCAAAATTTGATTCACCGCTTCTATATTTACAAAATTATATACAAGAACGAGATGATTTAAAATATTATTTTATTAATTTAGCATACTTCAAAAATAAAAAATAAAAACAAAATTAATTAAGTGAAATAAAATTTATTTTAATACAATTTAATGAACCATTTAACAAACAGGGGCAAAAGTGGAATTTCACTCCCAACTAAATATATGGAAATGCAAAGAATATATAGATTAGTGATTTTGTTTGAATCTAATAAAAAGGTTTTTAACTAAAATAAATAATAATAATAATAAATAAATAATAATGGGGTTAAATAAATGTAAAAAAGAAGGGCGCATGGCCAAAAGTTTGCTTCCATAATCATTTGAGTTTGGAGGATCCAACGTTCATAATTCCCCCCTTCCCCTTTACACTTTTAACTTTTTTTTTTCTTCATTTAATTCCGAATGTAGCTGAGAAATGATCGGGTTTCTATTGATTTGAAGTCTTTTTGACTATAACTTTTTTATTTGAGTCAGCATGGGTGGATGGTTTTGAATATTTGACATTTTGGTCGATAACATATGTGTTAACTGTTTGAGTTATCATCAAGTCGTCATTTTTAGGTAAAACTAAGCACAAAAGTATCGGATGGTTTAGGGTTTTGATATGGTCTAGAGTTTTAGGGTTTTAGGGTTTAGGTATGGTCATCCAACACATAATTTGTGATATCCCACATTGGTTAGGGAGGAGAACAATACACCCTTTATAAGGAGTGGAAACCTTCCTTTAAAGACGCGTTTTAAAGCTTTTAAGGGAAGTTCGAAAGGGAAAGCTCAAAGAAGGCAATATCTACTAGTGGTGAATCTGTATCGTTACATAATTACTCTAAGCAAAATATTAATTAGAGACATTGATAATATTATTTTCAAAAAAGTAAAAAAAAAAAAGATATAAATGAAAATACTTAATTTAGGAATATTTTGTATAACTTAATATTAAAATTAAGAACATACAACGGTACGAATTTTATTTTATGCTAAAATTACAGAGCTGTGGGGTCACCGACAAATCGCAATGCCCGTATTGATTCCGATGGTCACGGTCAATTCATCATAAAAAAGAAAAAAAGATAAACCGGCAGTTTGAATCATAATAATTACCAAAACCCGGAAGGACCATTCGTACCATTTGTGTGAATAATGTAGCGTATCAAAACCCGTAATCCACTCATACTTCTATTAAGTAGCTCCGACGTGGGAGGAAGTTGTACACGTGTCGTAATCACATTTGTCTCATATTATCCGACGTGGAATAACCGTTTTGAAGTCAAAACTCGAAAACACCAACTTATTTAATGATAATTTATTAATGTTGTCTGGTATGGAGCTTTTGACGGTGCTTCGTTTATTGACGTCCGGCTTTAACCTCCTTCCTGCCGTTAATCAACGGCCGTCATCTCAGAATCTTTTTCCTTTTTCAAATTTCAAAATTTTTTGTTTCCTTTTTGGGTTATATTTGTTTTTTTGTAAATATATATTTTTTAAAGTGTTTGGTATTTTTATTTTTTTAAATGATTTTTTTTTCATTTTTTTAATAATACGTTTACAATGCCATTAAAAATAAATTATAGTTTCAATTAATGGTAAAAATATTTTGAAAAATTTTTAAATGTTTAAAATTATTATTAAAAAATATTTTTTAAACAAAATAAAAAATTAGAGGTATTTTTATTAATTTTTAAAGATAAAAATATATTAAAAAATGTTTTTTTTTTCTTATAATGAAAGATTTTATTTTAGAAAAAAAAAATGCAGGATTTTAGTCACTTTTTGTTTATGAATGGACTTATATAGACACTCCAAAACGTTACAATTGAAGCTTTCATTAAATTCTTCATCTCTCTCTCTCAAACTTCCCCCACGTCGAAGGAGCATTTACTAAACCGGTTCTGATTTTCTTCTTCTTCTTCTTCTGAGAATCCTGACATCAACGATCACGAGAAGCTCGTTGAACTTCTCACCAAACTTTGTTACTAATTAATTTCCTACGGAAAGGAAGTCGAAGATTCATTACTGGTAAAGATTTTGATCATTGTACTTGTTAGGTATTGTTTTTTTTTTTTTTTTTCTGAAGCGAATCGAGAATCGGCATTGTTTGTTTCTTTTTCAGATCGTGAGAACAGAGGAAAAATCGAATTGGAGTGTAAATCTTTTGTTTCTGTGCGTTGAAAAGAAAGAATTGGAGATTCTTGGAAGGAGAATCGAGTGTGATTCATCAAAATGCCGCAGGAATTCAGTTTTCGGAGTTCGATTTTGACGTCTCCGAACAAGAATATGAGAGGATTGAAGGCTTTGGTTCCGAATTGTAATGAGATTACTTCTAATTCCGCGATTTCTGAGGAAGTTATCAACGACGATGAATTGGCTCAGCGGAAAGCGGAAGAAGCTGGTAAGATTTAAATCCGTCGCCCTCTTTTTTTTTTTTTTTTTTTCCGATCGCTTTTTGATTTTTCTCTATCGAAGAGTTTGTATTTCTTCCGATTTCCCTCTTCTTTTTGTTTTTCATTTTTTGAAAATTCACGGAGTTTTCTCTTTACACTCCACTTTATTGTATTTCTCTTCACACCCACACTCCTTTAAAATTAAAAGTCTCAATCTTAAAATCACGAAAGTACACTGCCACAATTCAAAATTCCAAAACCTAAAACAATATATAAAAAATTCATATTATTTTTTCTTAAATGCCTATTTTAGTGATGTGATTTTTTTTCAGTTTATTTAATTTTGGTCCATAATTATAATTCTTTCTGGTTGACTTATGTTCACATTAATATTATAATTTAAATTTTGTTATAATAATATTAAAAAAAAATTGTTTGGTTTCTTCCTTCGTTTAGGAACATATTATATGGGAACATATTATATTCTCTGTCTAACAAAAAAAAAAAAAAAAAAAAAAAAAAAAAAAAAAAAAAAAAAAAAAAAAAAAAA
>NW_019272022.1:1599942-1629942 GCF_002738345.1 Cucurbita maxima
AAAAAAAAAAAAAAAAAAAAAAAAAAAAAAAAAAAAAAAAAAAAAAAAAAAAAAAAAAAAAAAAAAAAAAAAAAAAAAAAAAAAAAAAAAAAAAAAAATATATATATATATATATATATATTTTCTCATATTAAACAAATTAGTTAATTTTCTCATATTAAACAAATTAGTTAATTTAGAGAAGGTAAAGGAAGATTTCTAAAATTTTTAAATATTAGGTTTTAATATTAAAATTTGAATTTCCATAAATGATGTTGTTTTAACATATATTCTGACCTAGATTCATTAGGATTTTTTTAAAAAAATAATTTTTTTAAATAAAAACTATAATAAAAAAATAAAAACTTTAAAATAACTATTTTTTGAAAGAGAGTAAATTCTCCCCAGTGAATTTTCATTCCGAACCTAAAAATAAGCGAAGCATTTCGTGAGAATGTGGAGTGAAATAGATACCTGTCCTCCGGTCGTGTAAATCTCTAAATGTGAAATTCTTAAAACCTATAAAGTGAAATGAAGTAGGGCTAAAATGGTAATTTGACACTGCAACATATTAAATAATAATTACATATTTATTTCAAAACAATAAATAATAATGACATGTTTGGAAGGGAGAGATAAAGATAGTTCCACTAATTTAGGAAAAGGTGAACAAAACATTAAAGAAAAAAAAGAGAGAGAATCAAAGTGGTGGGAGTAATGTTGCAAATAAACCCAGAATTTCCCTTCAACTAATCCGGGCCATCTTCTAAAGAGATTGGTCCAAATTTTCAGCCCAAACAAGGAACATAATTCCTTTTTATTATTGATCTTTTTGAACAGAACAATTATTTTTGAAAAGAGGAGGAGGAGCTCTGTAACAAACTTATGTTCTGTTATTGCTATTTGTAATGGTGATGTATTTTCAGCATTGAGGAGGAATCAAGCAGTAGAATGGCTACGCCAAATGGATCATGGAGCATTAGGAGTACTATCGAAGGAGCCCTCAGAAGAAGAGTTCTGTCTCGCTCTTCGCAATGGCCTTATCCTCTGCATCGTCCTCAACAAAGTAAACCCCGGTGTTGTTCCCAAGGTCCTAATATACTTCTTAATGTTATTGATTTCATTCTTCTTGTGAATAGTTAAAGTGGTGATGAAAAACCTAAGATCCCCATTAAAGAACGAAACAAAAGGTTTTAAAAATTATGAGGGGTTTTTAAACTGAGGTTCTTATTTGTTTATAATAGGTAGTGGAGAGTCCAGTTCTGACAGTTCAATCAACCGAAGGAGCTGCTCAATCTGCAATCCAGTATTTTGAAAACATGAGGAACTTCTTGGAGGCAGTTAAAAACATGAAGCTCTTGACATTCGAAGCTTCCGACTTGGAAAAGGTTCTAACCCTCTTCCTTTATCTTCTCTTGGCTGCACATTTTCACTGAAAATGTTCATGTTTTGATGGAATTTGATGTGTGTAGGGAGGTACTTCAGGTAAAGTTGTGGAGTGTATTCTTTGCTTGAAAGGATATTATGAGTGGAAACAAGCTGGTGGGATTGGCGTTTGGAGATATGGAGGAACTGTACGGATCACTTCTCTTGCCAAAAGTTCACCATCCGTGACTGGAACTGAGAGTACAGACGAGTCGGTAGATGAATCGGATTCGTCTCGGTTCGAGCAGCTACTAGACTTCCTCCATCTTTCTAATGAAGTTTCAGTTGAAGAATCAAGAACTTGCCGTGCTCTTGCTTTTCTTTTTGATCGTTTTGGACTCAAACTTCTACAAGCTTACCTTAAAGAGACTAACGAAGTTGAAGATTGGCCTTTAAATGCAATGGTAGGGTAAGGTCCTTTTTGGCATCAAATAGTTTAATTCTAAGTTTAAGCAATTGAAACTAACATTGAATCTGATAGGTGATTGATGCACTACTTAACAAGGTTGTCAAGGATTTTTCTGCACTGCTTATGTCTCAAGGCACTCAGGTACGTGATAGAACATTCAACAAAATGCATTGTAGTTCTAAGAGTTCTTAAGTTTTATCTCTTTTTTTTCTACAGCTTGGGCTCTTTCTGAAAAAGATATTGAAAAGTGAATTAAGTTCATTATCCAAATCTGAATTCATAGAAGCAATTTCTCGATACATCAGTCAAAGAGCTAATATGGCATCAAGTGATATCTCCAAATTCTGTGTTTGTGGAGGAAAACGTGAGGTTATTCATAGGACTGCTTTTGGCCATGAAGAACAAGTTCGTGCTCAACAGAATCAAATTCAGGTTTTAATGCTTACTGTATATATATATGTGATATCCCACATTGGTTGGGAGGAGAACGAAACATCCTTTATAACGGTGTGGAAACCTTTCCCTAGTAGACACGTTTCAAAACTTTGAGGGGAAGCCTGGAAGGGAAAGCCCAAAGAGCACAATATCTGCTAGCGGTGGGTCTGGGCCGTTACAAATGGTATCAGAGCCAGACATCGGGCGATGTGCCAACGAGGAGGCTGTTCCCCGAAGGGGGGTGCCAGTAAGGACGCTGGACCCCGAAAGGGGGTGGATTTGGTGGGGGTCCCACATTGATTGGAAAAAGAAACGAGTGCTAGCGAGGACGCTGGGCCCTAAAGGGGGGGTGGATTGTGATATCTCACATTGGTTGGGGAGGAGAACGAAACACCCTTTATAAAGGTGTGGAAACCTTTCCCTAGCAGATGTGTTAAAGCCTTGAGGGGAAGCCCGAAAGGGAAAGCCCAAAGAGGACAATATCTCCTAGCAGTGGGTATGGGCCGTTACAATTTATATGCGTTGTTTTGTGTAGATTTATAATAGATTTGATTTGGTTGCTCTTCAGGAGCTAAACTCAGCATTTCAAGAAACCAAGCTTGAAGTTAAACACATACAGTCCCAATGGAATGAGGAAGTTGAAAGGCTTGGTGATATTTTTTCCCCCTTATTCAATTGCTTCCTTTGAGGCCGTATGAACTTAATATGCTTACTTTCTGTTTATTTTCATAGAACATCATCTCAAGGGCCTTGAGATGGCTTCCTCTTCTTACCACAAGGTCTTGGAAGAGAATCGTATACTTTACAATCAAGTTCAAGACCTTAAAGGTAATTAACAATTTACTTCGTTCATGTTATGAACATGTTCTTGCCGTGTCGATGTCCTAATTGTTTGTAAACATAGGAACAATAAGGGTATACTGTAGAGTGAGGCCTTTCTTGCCAGGACAAGCCAACCAGCATTCTACTGTTGACTATATTGGAGAAAATGGGAACATAATGATTGGAAGAAGAGTATTTTCCTTCAATAAAGTCTATGGAACTAATGTTACCCAAGGTATCAAATAGTTGAATCAAATACTAATAGTTGAATATTATCACTTAAGATAAGCGCTAACAAATTTTTGCAGGAGAAATATATATGGATACTCAACCATTGATCAGATCTGTTCTTGATGGTTTTAATGTATGCATCTTTGCATATGGACAAACGGGCTCGGGAAAGACATACACAATGGTAAACACTAACGAATTCTTTATCTCCTTTAAGACAGGCAAGTTTTTATATTCATTTTCTTGCAGAGTGGCCCAGATTTGATGAGTGAGGACACATGGGGTGTTAATTATCGAGCTCTCAATGACTTATTCCAAATATCAAATGCAAGATTGGATATGATAAAATATGAAGTTGGTGTTCAAATGATTGAAATATACAACGAGCAAGTGAGAGATTTGTTAGTCAGTGATGGCTCAAACAGAAGATATCCTTTTAAAACATCAGTTGCTGAGTAAATTTTGTGCATATGACCACGAGGATGGTTGGGAGGAGGTCCCATGTTGACTAACTTAGGAAATGATCATGAGTTTATAAGTAAGGAATACATCTCTATTGGTATGAGGCCTTTTGGGGAAGCCCAAAGCAAAGCCATGAGAGCTTATGCTCAACGTGGACAATATCATACCATACCATTGTAGAGATTCGTGATTCCTAACATAGTATCAGAGTCATGCCATTAATTTATTCATGTCAATAGAATCCTCAAGTGTCGAACAAAGAAGTTGTGAGCCTCGAAGATGTAGTCAAAAGTGACTCAAGTGTTGAACAAAGGGTGTACTTTGTTTAAGGACTCTAGAGAAGGAGTCGAGCCTCGATTAAGGGGAGGCTGTGTTCGAGGGCTCCATAGGCCTCAGGGGAGGTTCTATAGCGTACTTTGTTCGAGGGGAGGATTGTTGGGAGGGAGTCCCACATTGGCGAATTAGGGAATGATCATGGATTTATAAGTAAGAAATACATCTCCATTGGTATGAACCCTTTTGGGAAAGCCATAAACAAAGCTACGAGAGTTTATGCTCAAAGTGGACCATATCATACCATTGTAGAGAGTCGTTATTACTAACACACCTCTATGATTATATTCATTTTCTTAACAGCTTGAACGTTAGATATACGAAACAACTCTCAACTAAGTGGCCTTAATGTACCTGATGCAAGCTGGGTTCCTGTGACATGCACTCAAGATGTTCTTCATTTGATGAACATTGGCCACAGTAATCGAGCTATCGGTGCTACGGCGTTAAACGAACGAAGTAGTCGTTCACATAGGTAGAAGCTTTTCTCTTCTTGATTTAATCCTACAAAACTGGGCTCTGTCTAAATGTTTATGCATGATCTTGTTGTAGTGTTTTAATAGTTCATGCTCTTGGGAAAGATTTGGTGTCCGGATCCACCATTAGGGGGCGTCTTCATCTAGTTGATCTAGCTGGTAGTGAAAGAGTGGACAAATCTGAAGCTGTTGGTGACAGATTAAAGGAAGCACAACATATAAACAAATCCCTGTCTGCACTTGGAGATGTGATATCTGCTCTTGCACAAAAGAGTGCTCATATCCCTTACAGAAATAGCAAGCTTACTCAACTCCTTCAAGATTCTTTAGGTAACCTTTCTTTTTTTTGCCTTTTTCTTGGCTAGTTTATAATATGTGCTACATTTTCCTTGAAGAACAGGTGGACAAGCTAAGACATTGATGTTTGTACATATAAATTCCGAGGTCGATGCACTTGGAGAGACGATTAGCACGCTTAAGTTTGCTGAGAGAGTTGCCTCCATTGAATTAGGTGCAGCTCGTTGTAACAAAGAAAACAGTCAAATCCGAGAGCTTAAAGACGAGGTTAGTTCTGTATGCATTAGTGTTTACTCCATTGTGTACGAGAGTGTCCTACTAACCAAACTTTGTGCTTCATATTTTTGTTTAGATATCGAATCTTAAATCAGCTTTAGAGAGTAAGGATACAGAGCTTGAACAGCTAAAGGGTGGCAATGCTCGAGCTCTTGGACACAATCAGAAGCCAAGAACTGCCTCGCCCTTTCGTGTTCTAAGACATGGTACTAATGGAGGTGCTAAGCCTGAACATAGTCAACGGCCTCTGGATGATACTAAAACTTTGAAGGTAAGCAAATGTGTTCGATGATTCTTTTGTTAAAATATCATTACTAGTCCAATAGAGTCTAGACCAGTAATGGTACAAGCCTATTGTTTATTTATTTTAGGAAAATGATTTAAGTATTTTAGGAAAGATTTAGATATTTTAGGAATAAATTGTTTAGTCTCTACTATAAATACCCCTCCACCCTACCTTGGTTTTCATCCCAAGATATACAAAGCACGTGGACACCCCTAGGCTCTGCTCTTGCTTGCTTTCATGTACACGTCTTACCTATTGCGTAAGGGAGAAAAAGACTGAATGTGTGAAGTGGGAGGTTAGAAGGGAACTTCTCCCCTTGTCTGTCATCTGCGATCAATGTACTCAATTTATCTTGATTTGGGCAGTCACGGGCTTTTTGAGGTCCTCCACAAATGGAACAACCACAACCCTTCTTTGTTAGGTTTACTAGGTTAGAGTGTAGTAGTTTCTACAGAGTGTTTCTCGATTGGTCTTAATAAAGAGTGCGAGTGTTTCCCACAAAGAGTTGTGTTCAACAATCTAGTATCAGAGCTAGACACCGAGCGGTGTGCCAGCGAGGACTCTGGGCCCCCAAGGGTGGTGGATTGTGAGATCCCACATTGGTTTGAGAGGGGAACAAACGTGGAAACCTCTATCCCTAGTAGACGTGTTTTAAAACTTTTTTGGGAAGCCCAAAGCAAAGCCATGAGAGCTTATGCTCAAAGTGGATAATATCATACCATCGTGGAGAGTCGTGATTTCTAACACTTGGCTATTTCTAAAACCAAGACAAAACTAATCTCTTTTGTTATATGTTTTGACAACATTTTGATGATATCAGGCTAGAAGCTGCTCTTCAGGAAAGCAAAGAAGGTCAAGATTTCCCTCAACATTCACAGAGAAAGATGCAATAAAAATGAGATTGTTAGGTGAAGAGAAATCAACAACAAGTTCAAGCTCTGGAAATCCAAGGTCACCATCTCCACCAGTTAGGAGATCAATATCAACAGATAGAGGTGCCCTTTTAAGAAACAAGGTTAAGAAAGAGACGAACGAGAACCAACCAATAGCAAAGCCTACATCATTTCTTGATATCCAAAAAGTAATGGGCTCAACAAAGAAGAAACAACTAGTTTGCCAAGAAAAAAATGAGCAAGATTCAAGAAAGAGTGACTTCTCTGAGATGGAGAATGACCAGTTTCTTGGGGGAATGCCTCTTGGTGGTGCTTTGAAGGTGAAAAAAGCTTGTCACAACTTCCCGAGGAACTCTCAGAATCTGGACCCACCAAGGTAAACTTAGTTACAACGTTACTTTTGATTCCATGTTAAATTAAATCTAAAAGTTTAATGGAGATCCCACATCAGTAGGGGAGAACGAAACACCCTTTATAAGGGTGTGGAAACCTCTCCCGTGTTTTAAAAACTTTGAGGAGAACCCCGAAGGGAAAAGTCCAAAGAGGACAATATCTGTTAGCAGTGGGCTTGAGCCATAATAAATTTAATTATATCAACACTTTAATACTCCCCTCGTTAGCAGGCTTAGAAATCTATAAAAAGGCAAACAAATGGAAATCAATATTAGTTGAGAAGAAAATGACACTAGAGGAGCTTGAACACACATTCCATGCTTTACGATGTCAAAACATCACTAAACCTAAAATCTTTAAGTGAATAGGTTATGGTTGTTTTAGTTTTAACAATACTTTTAACGATGTAGATTAGGGTAAAGATCTTAGGCTTAGCAAGGGTTTAACTAGCAAGGATTGTTAGGAATCACGGACCTCCACAATGGTATGATAATGTTTACTTTGAGCATACGCTTTCATAGCTTTGCTTTTGCTTTCCCCAAAAGACCTCTTAGCAATAGAGATGTATTCTTACTTATAAATCTATGATCATTCCCTTAATTAGCGAATGTAAGACTCCCTCCCAACCATTCTCAACAATCCTCCCTTCGAACAAAGTACACCATAGAGCCTCTCCTGGAGGTCTATGAAGCCTTCGAACAACCTCCCCTTAATTGAGACTCGATTCCTTCTCTGGAGCCCTCGAACAAAGTACACCCTTTGTTCGACACTTGAGTCACTTTTGACTACACCTTCAAGACTCACAACTTTTTTGTTTGACACTGAGAATTCTATTGATATGGCTAAGTTAAGGGCATGACTTTAATATCATTTGTAACAGCCCAAACCCACTACTAGTAGATATTGTCATTTTTGAACTTTTCCTTTCGGGATTCCCCTCAAGGTTTTTAAAACGCGTCTACTAGGGGAAGGTTATTAAAAAATTATCGTTCCTTTCTCTAACCAACGTGGGATCTCACAATGCATCCTCTTCGAGGCCCAACGTTCTTATTGACACTCGTTCCTCTTTCTAATCGATGTGAGATCTCACAATCCACCACCATTCGGGGCCCAGCGTCCTCTCTGACATACCATTCTGTGTCTGGTTCTGATACCATGTTAGAAATCACGGAACTCTATAATGATATGATATTGTTCACTTTGAGCATAAATTCTCATGGCTTTTCTTTTGGTTTTCCAAAAGGCCTTATACCAATAACGATGTATTCATTATAAACCCCATCATTCCCTTAGTCAACGTGGGACGTCCAACCAACAATCCTCAACAAGGATTTTTAAGCCGAAGTAATGTATGAGCCTACGCCTAGAAGATATATAAATTAATTATTAAATTAACAGAGATTTTGCCCAAGAAATGATGTTCTCTCTATTTATTAACAGAGTTTTTGTGGTTTATTATGGAACAGAGTACAAGTTGGGGCTGTTGAAACTTTGCTAAGAACAAGTAGAGTTGAGAATGGGAGTCGCAATCAAAACAAAGTCAGCAATGGATCAATGCCTGAATTTGGAAGAAGCAGATCTACAACTCGCAGGAAATGAACACTGAAAATATATTTGTAGCTATATCTGATTTGATTGATTGATTGATTGATTTTTTTCTTCTTTTTTTTACGTTGTTATTCTTTGTATATCAATTATAATTCTAAAAAAATCTGGTTGAAATGGGGTGCTCTCTGGATGCTGGTGTGTTGGAGTTTGAGGGCTTTGAAATTTCCTTATCTTTACACACTTATTTTAAAACTCTAATGAATATTAATTAATTTTCCTTTGTATAGCCTTGATTTTTTTCGGTTTCAATTTAGGTTGGATTAAATATTTTAAAAAATAAAAATTTGGTTCGATTTTCTAATCGACATTTTTTTATCGGGTCATCCCGACCAATCCAAAAATAGGATTATAACCCAACACTATCATTTAAAAAAAAATGTTTGTAATCAATATTAGTAATGTATTATGACTTATAAATGTTTAATATTTGAATTTTACAAAATTTTAATGTAAGAGATATATTTACTAATTTCTCTCTCTCTCCACAGTTTCTGAGAAGCTCAGTCAATATGATAATGGAGATGAAACAATCAGAAAACAACACAGAAAAATGGTGCCTGCTGCTAATATTTTTGGTTTCTACATACACCAACATGTTATGCATCATTTCCAACAAAAAATAACTCAAATTAACATGGATCTCTCTAATCAGTAGAGAAATGTGCAGTGTGCCGAGCATAAGCCATATGACTGTCGAGATCACCTACCGAAACATCTCATTACCGACGACGTAAGAGCAGACGACAGAAACTTCATCCCAGTAGACCCGCCAGGAAAATAGGAAACAGCGTAGTATGCAAGTGCAAGAACCTGGAGTAACACCAAAACGTTTCAATTCGGACCTATACGAAATGGAACAGTAAATGCATTATGGGAATAAAATTTGGAAGAATGATGAAGATACCTGTAATACAGAGAAGAACACTGAGAGAACGTAGCTGTGAAGCCCCATGGAAACATATAAAGTGCCCAACATACTACCAATAAAGATGGCGGTAAAAGGAAGTCTCTGAATCATGAAGCCAAGGAACAAATCAGCTAAAATAATGGGAGGGTGGCGGTAAAAAATGTATTTACATTTAGGGAAAAGTTACCTCTTTAGAGAACATATGAGCAAGCTGATTCTGTGGACCCTTGAGTGCAAAGAAGGATCCAATGATGAAGCAGCAGCCAAGAGTAAAGCAGATGGCGAACTTTTGAGGCATAAGAACCATGACAGGGAGGAACATGGTGAACGCAATGAAGATAAAGAAAACCCCAGTTGCTAGAAACAAACCAAAATACATCAGGGCTTTTCCTGAGGGAACGTTACTAGTGGCCGACTGGAAGTTTCCGGGAAGTTCTCTCACTCCTTTCGAAACCCTATAGAAGGATTAAATCACGAAATAATCAGAAAATTATATGAATTAAACAAAGTGAAAGATGTGAATAAATGCCCTTTTTAGAGAAATGGTTGACGAGAGTTCCTCGAATGGTTTTATGAAAATCCTGAAATATCAGGCAAAAATGAGGTGTTGTAAAGGATACTATCATTGAACTTGGAAGTAGTCCTTTTGGAAGAAGCCCCAAGCTATCTTGGATGTGACATAGAATGTGAGATCACACATCGATTGGAGAAGGGGGAGAGGGGGTGGATTGTCAGATCCCCCGAACAAAACATTCTTTATAAGGGTGTGAAAACTTCTCCATAGTAGACGCGTTTTAAAAACCTTGAGAGGAAGTCTGAAAGGAAAAGCCCAAAGAGGACAATATCTACTAGTGGTGAACTTGGGCCATTACATAGAAGCTTGAAATGTTGATCAGACAGCCTTAATCTCGTTTAGTGCTTCTGCTGGTTTTGCTTTTCTTTGGAGCGAAACGAATCTAAAAGTCACGAAGGCTTTGAAGGTAAGGCTTTTATACACTACGAAATTTAAGCTCGCTGATAATTCTTATCTGTGAGCTCCTCAAGTGTTTATGGACCTGTTCTTTACCATGTGTAATACTCCAAGCTCACTGTTAGCAAATATTGTCCTCTTTAGGCTTTCCCTTTTGGGCTTCCCCTCCCCTCAAGGTTTTGAAATGCATCTACTAGAAAGAGACTTCCACTTATAAGGAATGCTGTGTTTCCCTCTCCAACGAAGGTGGGACCTCACACTATGACAGAAAGCATTTCTAATAGGAAATTGAGAATTTGGCTCAGCTCATTAGAAGTGCCTTCATCGGTTGGAAAACTTTCAATATCTATAGTTAAAGCACCGCGCATTCCCTTCCTTACATGATTTTTGGTGGAAGAGCTGCAATGCTCAAGGATGGCCAGGCTAGCCTTCCAGTTTACTCAGTAACTAAACACTCAGAAGACTCCACCAAGGAGATGAAAGGAGCGAGGACAAATGCACAGGGATTGTTTAATAAAAGCAGGGTCCTGTCTGCTTTTATTTTTGTAACATCCGCTTATCGACCGCTCGATTCACAAGAGTTACTACTAACATTGACAATTTACTCCGAAAATCAGTCATAAAACCAAAACATTTTCATATATAACATGTAAAACCAGTACTTTTTATAACTAAAAAATAACCAAAGTATGTTTTCAACCGTGAGAGCATAGGTACACAAAACAGACTCAGAAATGGATTCACTTTAGTTCCTAGCCCGCTGGTCGTCCTCGGTTGGCTTGTATCATCTATATCTAGAAAGAAAAGTTAAAATAATTTTGATGAGTAATTAATTTACTCAATAAAGAGCTAACTTGTCTTTCACAAATTTATTACTTGTCTTCCCGCTGTTTTTAAGTTTTATACATCATTAACTCCTACTTTCTCTTACTAGGATCATTTGTTCGTTAATAAGATATTTCAGCTACCTCTAGCTTAGGTTACTGATTCTGTATATGCTTATTTAAAATTTTTGGACTCATATGTAAGACTCACTCTCGATCAAATACGGCCCGTCTACTAATTTCTCTAGCGGCCTGTAACATCATATATACTGACGGTCAGGAATACTCATTGTTCCTAACTTAGCACAAAGGGCGTTGGTCAGGAACTCCGTGGGAATTAGTAGACTACAAATAATGCTCCAAATCTTTATAACAAATACCACAACAACTAACTTTAAATCATGACTTGGATAGTTGCATTCATAATCTTTCAACTGTCAAGAGGCATAAACAATAATTCTCCCGTTCTGATGTACGCAACCCAACCCATTTTTAGAGACATCCCTATAAATTACCAAATCTCCAGTACTACAATCAGGTACAATAAGCACTGGTGCTGATGCTCGTCTTTCCTTGAGTTCCTAAAAACTCCTCTCCCAAGCTCGACTCCAATCAAATGTCTTCCCTTTTCTAGTTAACTGAGTCAAAGGCGCTGTAATTTTTGCGAAGTCTTTAATAAATCGACTGTAATATCCTGCTAAACCCAGGAAACTTCTCACCTTAGTAACTGTAGTTGGTCGAGCCCAACCTATAACTGCCACCTTTGTTGGATCAACAACTATGTCATCCTTGGATACCACATGACCAAAGAATACCACCTTTTCACCCAAAACTCACATGTCGAGAATTTTGGCAAATAGTTTATGTTCCCGTATACCAGCAAGACTTTCATCTGTCTTGGAATAAATCAAGATATCATCAATGAACACAATCACAAAAAAATCCAGGAAATCTTGGAATACTCGATTCATCAGCCCCATAAACACAGCAGGGGCGTTAGTCAAACTAAAGGACATCACAACAAACTCATAGTGCCCATAACGAGTACGAAAAGCTGTCTTCAGTATGTCCTCTTCTTTGACTCTTATCTGATGATAACCAGAACAAAAATCAATGTTCAAAAATACTGTTACCCCTTGAAGCTGATCAAACAAGTCATCAATTCATGGGAACGGATACTCATTTTTAATTTTCATTTTGTTTAATTCTCTATAATCAATACAGAGACGTAGTGTACCGTCTTTCTTCTTCACATACAACACTGGAGCTTCCCACGGTGACACACTGTGTCGTATGAACCCCTGGTTCAACAACTCTTGTAGTTGCAGCTTCAATACTTTCAAGATTGTTCCTAACCTCGCACACATTTAGACAGATGAAAGTCTTGATGGTATTACGCGAAGATTAATTATTTGCAAATTCTCGAAATGTGAGTTTTGGCTTCAAACGGCGGTATTCCTTGGTCATGTGGTATCCAAGAATGACCTAGTTGTTGATCCAGCAAAGGTGGAGGCAATTATAGGTTGGGCTCGACCAACTACAGTTACTGAGGTGAGAAGTTTCCTGGGTTTAGCAGGATATTACAGGCAATTTATTAAAGACTTCGCAAAAATTGCAGCGCCTTTGACTCAGTTAACTAGAAAAGGGAAGACATTTGAGTGAAGTCGAACTTGTGAGAGGAGTTTTTAGGAATTCAAGTTAAGACTAGCATCAACACCCGTGCTTACTGTACCTAATAATAGTACTGGAAATCTAGTAATTTATAGTGATGTCCCTAAAAATGAGTTGGGTTGGTACATTAGAACGAGAGAGTTATTGCTTATGTCTCTTGACAATTGAAAGATTATGAATGCAACTATCCAAGTCATGATTTAGAGTTGGCTACTATAGTATTTGCTCTAAAGATTTGGATAAATTATATGTATGGTGAAAAGATACATGTATATGCAGATCACAAAAATCTCAAATATCTATTTACACAGAAGGAGCTAAATATGAGGCAGTGCCGATGGTTGGAGTTAGTGAAGGATCATGATATGCAGATCCTTCATCATCTTGGCAAAACTAATGTAGCAGTTGGTGCTTTGAGTCGTAAAACAACTCACTCATCTACAATGTTGATGAGGCAAACCAACATTCAGATGGAGTTTGAATGAGCTCAGATAGCTGTTTCAGTCAGGGAAACGACAGCTCAGTTAGCTTTTATGACTATCTGCCCGACATTGCAGCAACAAATTATTCAAGGTCACCAAAAGGACCCTTATTTTGCAAAAGTCATGGAGCAACTTGAGACTGAACGAGTCAGAAATTTCTTGATGACAGATGATGGATGTTTGAAGTGGCGGAATCGGACTTGTGTGCCTAACGATGTAAAGATCAAGAGGAAGATTCTATCTGAGGCACAGGAGTCACTCTATACTGTACATCCAGGTGTCACAAAGATGTATCAGGATTTGAAGACATGCTTTTGGTGGCCTGGAATGAGCTGTTGAACATTATAAATATGTGAATGCATGCCATAGATGTAAGCATGCTATATGTGTATATGTTGATAGAAAGGTTATGACTACAGGATATGCTTAGAGTTGTTGAGTCCTTAGCTATTTTTCTAAGTATTGTAGTATATTCATTCCTGCAGAGTTCCTGATTAACATGTTGTGTGCTAAGTTAGGAACAACGAGTATTCCTGACCGTTGGTATGTATAATGTTACAGGCTGCCAGAGAAATTAGTAGATGAGTCGTAATTGATTGAGAGTGAGTCTTACATACAAGTCCAAAAATTCTAAATAAGCATATAAAAAGTCAGTAACCTAAGCTAGAGGTAGCTGAAATACCTTATTAACGAACAAATGATCTTAGTGAAAGAAGTTAGGAATCAATGTTGAATAAAACTTAAAAACAATGAGAAAGATCAGTAATAAACTTGTGAATGACAAGTTAGCAACTTACCGAGTAAATTAATTACTCATCAAAATTATTTTAACTTTTCTTTCCAGGTATAGATGATGCAGGCCGACCGAGGACGAGACCAGCGGGCTAGAGACTATAGGGAATTCATTTCTAAGTCTGTTTTATGTATATGTGCTTTCTCTGTTGAAAACTAATATGATTATTTTTATTTTGTAAAAAGTACTGGATTTACATGTTTTACTTGTTACGTATGAAAATGTTTTGGTTTTTTATGACTGGTTTTCAAAGTAAATGGTCTATGTCAGTGGTAACTCCTATGAATCGAGTGTCGATGAGCAGGTGTTACATTTTATTTTCAATCTTTTACTTTTCCTAAAGATATGATTAATATCTGTCCAGGGTCATGTTCTTCAATATTATCTCTTGCTTAGCTCAATCTAATTTTAATTTCAATTCCAGAGTCTTCAAAGACTTCCAATATGTATTCAAAGGCAAGTTTTCTAAGCAAATCTTCTGCTTGAAAGAAAATCTCAAGCATCCTTGTAACCATCAATTTCTTCTATCAATACAATCTTTCGATCCTAATTCTCTTAATCCGCATTCGATAGACAGATTGTTTGAACTTCGAGAAATTGGTATCAAAGTCAAGTTATCAACAAAGTATCCATTCAATTTCTTCCTTCGATTTTGAGACTAGATCCTCCAATCAATCTCTTTGTTTTAAATTTATTGATACCATCACATTCTAGAAATTTCATCTTTTAGTTCTTAACAATTGTTGTTGGGTGTGTTTGCTCCTTTGTCACCAAGGGTTGTGAGTGGCCAAAAGATGATTCCAAACATCCTCTAACCATTTCTCCCTCCCCTAAAATGCTCTAGTTTCTCCTTAACTGGATATGGCCACATTAGATGGAAGAAAGTAACCTCCAACAGCAATTTATCTTTCTCTTGAAAGAGTAGGTAAATTAAGATCTTGTCAAACATAATACGACGCAACCTTAGCGACGCTAAAACAACTTGAGAAGACTTCAAAATCTTACTAGAATCAATCTAGCAAAATGGCACACCAATATGACATGATTATAATCTTTGAGGTCATCCCATCAAATGGTACACCATGAGGGTAAGAAACGACTAAGGATGGCCTCTGAATGAATACACGGTGTTAGTCCTACATCTAGATACCAACCAAGCAAAAAAAAATTATTTTCTTTTGAATTTGAACTTTCCCACATTTCACAAGAAAGAGGATGTGAAAGAGAGACTTGCAAGAAAAATGCATAATGAACCTCAACACCCCATGCCTAGGATTCAAAATCCAGATTTGGACCTAATGGTCCCAACATCCCCTACGACATGATCACATTACTTACTTCTCGCTCCTAAGAGTGAAGACTATCTCCACAAACCAATACATGTCATTTCAGCCTGTTTTTTCTTTACTCACATGCTTCCTCAGAAAATTCCTAGGAGGTCACCCAATATAGGATAGATCCAAGCAAAGCACGATTAACTTTGGAGTTCTTGTGATTTACCTACCAAAAAGGAAGACGCACTTTGTTGGTATAGGTAGTAACTTTCAATTCTTTTAAGTCATTCTAAGTCATCCTATCCTTAGGATCATTCACATTCAGATGTGTTCTCAGTTCATCTATGTATCCCTCCTTTACTCAGGTGTAACACGACCCATTGTCCAAATTGGTCGAGTGAACCATAAAAAAGAAACACAAATTGTGAAACTAACTAGCAGTTTCCCTTCTAGATGAAATGATAATAAAAGGATAACTCACTGAATGCAGATTATAAAACCAAGAAAAAGGAGCAAATCAGACTGCCATCAAGCCAATGGTCATGATATTCACAAAATCTAACTCAGATGTCATCCTCAACCCTGTGGTGAATAAAATTTAAAAACCTAGGCAAACAATAAGAAATAGCTTTCTAACAATTCCTGAAATTGCTATTACCAACAACTTCAGAATCTCACCCCTTCAAATGCTGCCCCATACATGTTAAAAAAGATCAAGTGCCACAAAGACTTCAAATCTAGAGGGAAGTGCCAAAATTGTTCACATTTAAATAAATTTGGTTTCTATTTCAAACTCTAGCAACCAAAACCAATGGTGACCACTTTATTTTCATTTCGATTTTGAAATTGTTTTAGTAAAAAAAAAATATTTTACTTCAATAGATTTCATTATGGTTCTCCCTCACATCTGTTCATGTCAAGTAATTGAGCCTTCTACAGGCAAACAAAGTCATCTTGTAAATTGGTTGGCCATTTCAATTTCCACAAATAAAGGGGGCTGTTGGAAAATCTACAGAGTAGAAATAAGGATTTTGTGTCAAAATGGATATGGAGTTTCCCAAAAGACAGATTTGTGGCATTACATGATAGCCACTCAGTAAGCCTGGTCTCACTCCTTCACGATCAACATTATCCCAAAAAAAAAAAAAAAAGCCTAAACATTCGAGGGGCTAACGTTAAAAATTGGAAAATGGAAAATTTTCTACATTTGCCCCTAAAGCTCTTAATGCTTACCATGAAGCCCTTAGAAAAATTCATTCTAGCCTCAAGGTTGCTTTAATCTAAGGATTTTCATGGTGCAAATGATTTTATAAACTTTGATAAAATCAGAATGAAAACCAAACTAGTAATAACAAAAGAGATCCAATTACATAACATAATAAAAAAACACAAGAAAAGGAGAACTTTGTTCTTTCCCATATGGAAGCCTTCAAAAAGACTGAACTCCTTTTAACCCAAAAATCTAAACAAGAATGGAAGGATCCAAAGACATTGAAATCAAGACCAAGGCAAATCAAGATTCCGAAGGTTAATGGTAAAACACTTCCCACAAATCCTCATACCCAGCCAACCAAATCATGTCATTTCACAACCTTAAGAGAGAATGTAACAGCCATAGCCAAGTACCAAAATTACAGTAAAAATATACAAAATTCAATACGACATACATCGCTAAGATGCATATAGGATCAGAGACTTACACGCTGAAAGTTCCTGAAACGGTTTCATTGGCAGACCTAACAGCACTTTCGAGATCGAATCCGATTCCCAAATTGGAGCTGCTATCCTCAGAAGCTTGTGATTCTGCGTACGAATTCCAATCAGCCAGCAACGAAGAGGACGATTTGAGTTGATTATCACTCCCACTATTAC
This sequence comes from Cucurbita maxima, assembly GCF_002738345.1. Taxonomy (NCBI): domain Eukaryota; kingdom Viridiplantae; phylum Streptophyta; class Magnoliopsida; order Cucurbitales; family Cucurbitaceae; genus Cucurbita; species Cucurbita maxima. The sequence continues at coordinate 1,617,061 of NW_019272022.1, forward strand.
CCCCTTGCGTGAACCATCCCTGCGCCGCTTTCTGCATCGTTTTCTCAGCTCACAAACAGCCCTTTCCAAATCAAAACGAAAAATAATCGAAAAAAGTTGCAGATTTGCTTTTGATTTGGGAATTTGATATTGGATTGAGGAATCGATATCGGTGGGAGAACGCGACCGATTTTCGCTTGTTTTTCTCAAAGGCAGTAGTAAAGAAGAAGCAGATTCATTACAAAAGAACGTGTATTACAAAAATTGAAAATTTATTTTTCGAAAGAATATTTTAATTTTTTTTTAAATTTAAATATTACTAAAAGTTTTGAAAATATAGAATTTAAATATATTATAATTTCATAAAAATTTAATTATTATTTTAGTTCTTAACTTCCAAAATTTTATTTTGGTCTTTTACATGTATTTGAAAATTAAATTATTAATATTATTTAATTATTTTAGATAAATAGAAATATTAAATTTCATTAAAAGTGTAAATACTCGATTTACGGGGAAGAAAAAAAGGACAAAATTTGGCTAAAACCTTAAATCAACGGCGTCCTCTTCTCCTTCATTCCGATCTTCGGTCGCCGAATTGCCGACTTTGGCCAAGGGAAAGAATTTCAGAGATTCAATCCACCTGATCCCCCAACTTTCCAATCTCGGCTCGCTTAATTCATCATCACAATCCACTGAAGCCGTTCACCTTCTCTTTATTCTTGTAGCTATGGGAAGGAGAAGAGAGCGGCGCCTGGCAGCTCTCAGTAACGCCGGCCGCCGTGTCAAACTCGATCTTTTCGCCGAGCCCTCCGGTAGTTTTTCTTTCTTGGATTCTCCCCTTTATTTTATATGCATTTATGCAACTGGTTTGTGCTTGTGCGGATGTCGATATGTGTTTATTTGTTCATCTGGTTATTTGTAATCGAAGAAGATAATGTTGAGCTTTTGGTGGCTGTTTTTTATATCTCATCGATTTGGTCTTCTTTCTGTTTGGAGTTGATGCTTCTTCGGTTGCTTAGGGCTTGGGGCTTGTTTGATTGTCAAGTGAAGAAAACTTATGTTAGGAATCACGGATCTCCACAATGGTATGATTTTGTCCACTTTGAGCATAAGCTCTCATGGCTTTGCTTTGCGCTTCTCCAAAGGACCTCATCCATTGGAGATAGTATTCCTCGCTTATAAACCCATCATCTTCCACTAAATTAACCAATGTGGGACTCAATCCTCAACAATCCTCCCCTCGAACAAAGTACATTAATAAGCCTCCCCTGAGGCTTATGGAGCTCTCGAATAGCCTCCCCTTAATCGAGGCTCGACTCCTTTCTCTGGAGTCCTCGAACAAAGTACGTACACTCTTTGTTCAACACTTTAGTCACTTTTGACTACACCTTCGAGGCTCACAATTCTTTGTTCGATATTTAAAGTTTTTATTGACATGACTAAGTTTAGGGCAAGGCTCTGATACCAAATGATATGGAAAATGTGATGTCTCTAATCAAAGAAAAGAATTTCTATTTTTTTAGCTTTCTTGAGAGCTAAGATTTTCTTTGCAAATTCTTGTGTTTAGAACTTGCATGCTAGAGTCATTCAAGTGGTCTTGATCAAATCTCTTGTGGAGTCACGAGTTTAGAAACGAGTTTTCTTTACTCTTGATCTTGATCATTAAGGTAATGTGTTCCATCCTTTCCCTTGGGTTGATTCCATATCAACTTATATTTGGATATCTGTTATGCAGGTTTCTTCTTCTTTAAATGTTTACTTTTGACTATATCTGGTCTTCAATAAACATAAATGTCATGCATCTCAATAGTACTTTGTTTGGTTAGCATTTGAGACCAAAAAAAGTAGTCTAGATGATTGCTAAAATGGAAAGAGTATATATATATGAATGCATCGAAGAAGTTTAATTTAGTTGTTTTTGGCGTTTCATTGATTCAATCTGAAAAGGGTAAAATGAAAAGTATTTTTTGGTCGTTTCCTTGATACATGAACTTGGGTAGTATTGACACACTCATAGCAGCTGCTAGTGATTTTAGAGTTATGATTCTGGAGATCATTACTATTAGATGACTTGATTTTAATGGTGGATGTGTTATTCATTGTGTAGGAGATTTAGATGGCTCTGATGTACAAGAAGAAGTTGGAGGGGATATAGATTCAAGAGAGACGACCAAGTTACCGAAATCAGCATCCTCTTCAGGTGGGTTCTATCAGTGTTCTTCAAAAGGACTATGTAAAGGGGATATGAGTGCTTCACATTATAGTGGTGGATATTTCAAACTTTATGTACAAGACTTTGTATTCTATTCCCCAAGAACTTGTTTTCAGTCTTTAGGGTAACTGTGGTCTTTGGGACACCAATTATCAGATCAGGTCGGGGCCCTTGCCACAATGAACATGTGAATGACTCGATCATTATGCCATATTTGGTATCATCAAAGCATTTGGAGATTTCGACAGGGAAAATTTTTCATTGGTTCGTATGTCTCTGTCTTTAATTTTTGTTTTTATGCAACACTGACGTTTGTCCTTGGATGTGTAACAGGTGGATGTGATGAAAACATCTTCAATTTCTTGTTGAATTGAAATTTTAATGTTTCTAACACATTGATATTCATGAATTTTCCAGGGAATTCTTTGACGTGCTACTAAGACACGTGGTTTTGGATAGTATTTGATGTGAAAGTGTTTTCATTTTCAGGCCACCAAGCACAAAATCCCTTGCTGTTACTTGAGCAATATAGTGACGATGAAGTAGATGAGGACTTGGATACAAATTCAGATCATGATGGGCAAGATGCTTTGTTACCTGACCGAACTGATGAGGTATTTTTCTTTCTTTTATTGCGTGAATTGCATATCAGGCTTAGCACTTAATAAACTTGATTTAATTTTCTACATTCATTAATTTTAGGCATTGCTCTTGTATGAGTATATTTATTTGCGGCTCAATCCCCCTCCCATGAGAATTTATTAGTTCTGTGTGGAAACTTCTTCCTAGCAGACACATTTTAAAAATCTTGAGGGGAAACCCGAAATTGAAAGCCAAGGAGGACAAATATCTGCTAGCAGTGGACTTGAGCTGTTACAAATGGTATTAGAACCAGATACCGGGCGGTGTGCCAGCGAGGATGCTGAGCCCTTATTGGATTGTGAGATCCCACATTGGTTGGAGAGGAGAATGAAATAGAAAACTTCTTCCTAGCAGAAGCGTTTCAAAAATCTTGAGGGGAAACCCAAAAGTGAAAGCCCAAAGAGGACAATATCTGCTAGCAGTGGGCTTGGGCTGTTATTACATATTAATTGCTTATATGGTGAAAGTGCTATTTGATATGGTAATTGAAAAGAAATTTAGAAATTATGTAAACACAAGGTAAGTTGAAAATATTTTCGATGGCTACATCTTGAATATGGGTTTGATCCCAATTTGAAGATAACTTTTAAACACACGTAAGGTCATATGTTCTCCCAGATGAGCTTCACTATCTTCCTTTTTGTACATTTGACTTGCTCTTTTTCCTTGATGTAATGATTTTTGTGCGTGTTAACAAAGTTCACTTCTATTCTTAACAATATTCTGCTTCATTGATATCCTTGATTTCAGGTTTCTGCTGAGGGATGTGAGAAAATGGATGCAAAGGTCAGTGAAAATCTCATCACTCAAAAGGCGGTCCAAGAGGAATCAGAGCGGGATTCTGTTGAATTTTCTGAGAACCTAGAGAGCAAAGATGAAGGAAAAACTGATACTAATAACTTGGGATATTTAAGCAAGGAAACTGATTTGGTTCAAACATCTGTATCGGCTTCCTCTGATGTACAAGTCGGAGGGGATGTTATTTCAGGATGGAGGATTGTTATGCACGAGGAGAGCCATAATTATTATTATTGGAATGTTGAAACTGGGGAAACTTCATGGGAAGTACCTGATGTTGTTTTGGCTCAGGCTCAGCCTACTCAATCGACCACTGATATTAAAACTTCTCCTACACAATTTCCAGAGAACGTTACAGTCTTTAAACAAGAATCTTGCTTAGCTAATGGTGGGAAGTTAGATTTGTTTTCAGCAGAAAGCACAGGTGACTGTTTTGTTAATTTCAGTGTTTGAAAATTGTTTAAATATAGGCCTAAAGTGAATGATTAAATTGAAGGTTACAAGAATGGTGCTCCAGTATGTGCAAGTCAGGGTTCTGAGGTTGACCAAAGCTATGCTCTCTTCAGCACTTGTTCAAATGATGTGAATATAGCAAAAGCTGGTTCCGAGATCTATGTTGATTACACGATGACTCATGAAGAATCGAAGTCAGGGTTGGATCTTCCTTCGCATCTTCTGAACTGGAGTGCTAGCCTGTTAGAGAGATTGAAATCATTACAAAAGTAAGACTTGACCTGTTCACCTCAATTGAATATTGACTGAGTTGGAGGTGTAATATAAACATTACTGGCATTTCAAGGGTAAAATTTAGAATATGCCCTTTTTATGTTAGCATAGAGAAATGGACTTTTGGGTTTATGTTACGTTTTTGTACTAATGGCGGAAATATTAACTACAGGTCTGGGGGTCATGAATGGACATCAGAGTACATACAGGAAACTCAGATAAGACTCGAAGATTTGAAGTCGCTGATGCCCTATAAGACATCTTTGCTTCCATTCTGGGAACACTCAGCAGGGAAGCTTAAACAGATTGAAGATGACATTAACAAAGAAATTTATCAGACTGCTGCTGTATCGTCGCAATTGGGTGAAGCCAAGGCTACTGATAGTCCAAACATTGTAAGATCGAACGTTGGGTCTGAAGTCGAGAGAGTGGCTTGTGGTGGTTCTGCTTCGGAGCATTCTCATTTGCGTACTGATTCCGCTTTGACAATCCAAGGGGATCAAAGCCAATTAACTGTCATTGCAAATGGAGAGAATATTTCATCGTCTAATGCAATCGAACACTTTGGAAACACTACTGCTGTGATTGAGCAGGTAAGTGAAGTTGTAATTGACGAAATGGCTTCCAAGAGCGGTGTACATTCTGTGGAAGATGTTGACATGGAGGTAGATATGGAAGTTGAAGATGCGAGTTCTGCAGGTAACTTGATGGTGACTGGTACGTCAGATATGTCCGTTGCTAAGTCGTTTACTTCCTCTGAGCAACCGCTTCTGCCAGATCCACAAGCCCAGCCAAATCTTTCTTGTGGATATGAATCCATAGTGCCAGAGGATAGCTCTATGGTGCCACCACCACCAGATGAGGAATGGATCCCCCCTCCACCACCTGATAATGAAGATATTCCTCCACCTCCACCTGATGAGCCAGCTGAACCATTTTATCCTATGCCTCCATCTTATACCCAACTTGGCCAGCCTCCTTGTTACACCGAACCATATCAAGTGTCTTATCCTGATTCTAGTATTAAGTATTATACACATCCTGTACCTGAAGCCATTCTTAGTGCAAACTTTTATGGACATCCAGAAGCATGTAACGTTGTTTTGGCTCAAGCACCATTTTACTATGAGGCAGTTCCCAATTCACATACTGATTCTTCTCCTGTAGTTGTAAATGGTGTTGTGCCTGAAAGTTACGGTATTCTTCAAGACACAACAACCTCTCTTCCCGTCTTTAGCACCGCAGAGCCTTCTCAGTTGCATGTTGATGCCTCATCTGTGAGATTTGAGCCTTCTTCCTCTATTCAATATAGATCTTCTGATATAGAAAATATGAATACTGCTTCTTCCACGGATGAAATTGACAAGGGACGAAAAGAGACTGCATCAGTCTCCTTCCGATCTACTTCGGGCTCACCAACTAATGATGTTCTGCCTACATCTAAAGCTGTTACTGATTCTTCGGCTGTTGCTAATGCATCTACAGTTTCCAAGGTTCAACCAAAAGGTATGATATGTTAGCAGTGAATCGATCTTTTTAGTCATGATATTTTTGCAAGGAAAAAAGTAGAAGTGAAATGTTTATCTAGCTTCCCAAAAAGAGGTACAGATTAGGGGACGTAAACATATCGTGTGTACTATGGGCTAGTAGTTGGCAGTACTTATTGTGTAGAGTTTGTTTCGGTCAACCGGGATATGCTGTAAGCTCGAACCTAGTTTTAACTCCTCTAGTGAGATGTTCATGCTATGTTCTTAGCTATTTACTTAAAACGTGGCCTCTGAATATACGGCATTGCAGATCTGCTCCAATGCTCTTTTGTTTTTTTCCGTATGCAGCTCCGCGCAGTAAAAAGCAGACAGTAACGGTTGCCCCTTCCTTGAGATCTAATAAGAAGGTTTCCAGTTTGTTGGACAAGGTGTGTGTGTATTTCAGCTTCATAGATATAGTACATAAATGCTCTTTTGGTGTTTCTGATGAGATGCCATAAAATTATATTTTTCTTTGATCGATCAGTGGAAAGCCGCTAAGGAAGAACTTGAAGATGAGGAAGAACCCGAAAATGCGTACGAGATTTTAGAGAGGAAACGAGACCGGGAAATAAAGGTAAAATTTTGAAATAAAGAGAGTCCACTGCCTGTGAGCTGGGTTCTTACTCTGATGCTTTTGATGCAGGAATGGCATGCACAGCAGGTTTCCAGTGGGGATGCAAAAGAAAACGCTAACTTTCAGCCTCTTGGGGGTGATTGGTATGAAGCTGAAATTTGTTTTAAAAATCAAATGGTTATCGAACAAGGTCTTAACCGCTTAGGATTCAATGATTTCCTTGGACTTTGGTTTTAAGTTCCGTTTGCTACATTTTTAGGCGTGAGCGGGTAAAGCGAAGGAGAGCTCAATCGTCGAGCAAAGTTACTCAATCTCCAGCTGAAGCATCCGCGGATGGAAACCAGCAGCCTGACCTGGCACAAATCTCAAAAGATCTCCCCTCAGGGTGGCAGGTAAATTCCATTAGACCAAAGATGATAAACTGAAATTACGAGTTAGAATCGAAGGTGGCTATCGAGTTTCTTGCGATGAGTTCTAACTGAACACGTCCGTATTCAGTTCATCGACTTTGTTTTATCTGGTCTTGAACTTCTTTGGTAGAACCAGATGCTAATTTTGTTCGTTCTCTAGGCATATTGGGACGAGTCTTCAAAGCAGATGTATTATGGTAATGTTAAGACCTCGGAAACGTCGTGGACAAAGCCGAGCAAGTGAAGTGACGTTTATATTAGTTTAGTAGGGGGAGGCTTAGGATAAAATATAATGGGAAGTAGCTAGCTGCTGATGGCATTGTATAGTTTTTATCAGTCTGCTAACTTGTTCTTGTTCTTGTGAGTCACAACTGAGAAGAGGAACATGGCAAAGCCTACAATTTTGGTGATTGATAGTTCAATCAAATTGTCATTTACCCTTCTCTGGGATGGTTTGTGCTGTAATAGGCTTCACTTACATTCTTCACTTGTACAAGCCATTTTTTTGAAAAAAAGTGACCGTAATTGTAATTTAGCTATGAACATAATGATTATCTGCTATTCGGCTACCTCGCTCTCATTTAGTGATGGCGATGGAATCGAGTAGGTGCTAAGTTTGATCGAAATGGAATCGGGTTAAATTTACTTCAAAACGTACATTTATAATTGCTATTAAGGTTAAGACTAGTTGCTACTAAAGGTGAGTTGAAGTGTATGTTCGAGAGATTTTAAAATGTTTAAGATCACTTTTGTCGCATTGAAATTTAATGTATTTTATAATGTTAAACGCGACTTTCATATCAATAGTTAATAAATGCATGTATTCATTATAAATTAAATTGAAACCGAGCTTGATTGAGAGAGAAACTCCTTTATTGGTTCTTCGAGACAAAAACACTCATAGGAATGATGCTAATTCTCGTGTTATTTCGAGTCTCGTTAGGTTTAGTAAGTGGGGAATGTAAAATTATGATAGAAAGAAAAATGATGAAAATAAAAGGGCAAAAAATGATTATTTTTAGTTCCAAAATAAATATTTTTAAAAATATATGGATTAAAATGGAAAGAAACATTTTGAATTTGTGTTAAATAATTAGCCAAAACAAAAATGTCAAGAATTAGAATAAGTTTTTATACCAAATTTTAAAATTAAGTTTATAAATACTTTTTATTTATTTATTATCTAGTTTAGAAAATTGAAATAATATATATATATATATATATTTTCAATTTGGTTGGGTTTATTTTTTGAAAAAATGAAAGAATCTAATTAGGATAACTTATTTTTTTACCCGAAAATAGGGTTAAAATCCAATTCAATTCTACCTATTCTTAAAATTATTAAGAATATTAAAAATATTTAAAGTTGGTAAAATGAATGTATGAATGTTCAAAAGTGTTGGATTAATACAACTTTTCACAATGGTATGATTGAGTATAAGCTCTCATACTTTGTTTTGGGCTTTCAAAAGCCTTAGAACTTAGGTTCAAAATGGACTATTATACCACTGTAAAGAGTTGTGTTCATATCCGACGACCGACTCAATTATGAGTTGAATTATAAACTTTGTTCAAATGGTTCGAATCATCAATTCAATCCATTAAAAAAATTCATATGGATTAAAAAGATTTTTAAACACAGCCACCACTGTTATACAAGGAGACAAACAAAATGAATGCACAAAGAAAAGCAAAAATGGGCAATGGAAATCATGAAATCCTCTTCATTCCCACAAATTTCCAATTAAAAAATTCATCAAATAACAACACTCAGAAGAAGAGGAAGACAAGGACGAACACAAACGAAGGAAGAAACGATTTGAAGGCAACTAGGAGGATCCCATAAATTCACTCGATTTACGATCCAAATCGGAGAGATTGGAACCGACAGATCCGCCGCGGAGGATACCAGCACAACGCCGGTGGTGCCGACACCGGAAGGAGCCAATATGCGTCGTCGGAGAGCAGAGACAATTCCCCTTGGCCGCAGGGGAGACCTTCTGCGGCGGAGAATGCGACGACGGAGACACAAGTACGCGAGGACTCCGCTTCAGATCCTCTAAATCGAACTCTGTGAATGCGATTCTGTTGCGTTGATCGAGGCTGTGTCTGTGAGTGGGCCTTGGGGCCTTGTGATCTAGTTTGTGATCCATGGATTCCTTCTCTCAATCAATTCACCACAAAAATTAAGACGACAAACAGGAACTTGGAGGATTAAAAATGAGATTCTTCGTTTTTGTTTTGTGGTTTGATGAACAATAGCTTTGTGTTCTTCTTTTTCGTGGAGAAATGTAAGCAAATTTTGCCATTGGTTGTGTAGGCCTCAAATCTTGGCGTTTGCCCAATTCACAACCTTTTGTTTATTTTTAGCCTGCAACTTTGTCGACGGGTCGAAGGGAGGTGAGGTCTAGAAGTATTTGAATCCAGAGGAAGAACATGAGCACTTCGAGCTTGTTGGTAGGTTACTTACTGAGTGTATTCTTACGCTCACTTTTGGTACTTGATGTTCTTTTAGAACGTAGCTGAGGAGCGGATTGCAAGAGCATTTCAAAGCCGAACAAATTTCAAATTGAAGACCTAAATTGATTCATTTACAACCATCTAATAGTTTAATTGATAGAGTTGTTATACAAAATCGGGTAAGTTCATATGCTCATGAAAGTGTATAAAATTAGTTATCCAACGAAGACCTTTTTCATTTTTCATATGCTAAATAACATAATCATCATAATCAGCATACATCTACCAAATTATATAGCAAGAAAACACCAAGTATCGTAAACGGGGTCGACAGTTTTCGGCCGACGTCGATCTTCTCGTTCTCTATTTCTGCCTCTTGTATATCTTTGCAAGGAAAGATTTCAACACTGCTTGTACTGCATCACTTGGATGAACTTCAATGGCTTTTATAAGCTTCTCGTAGCTTTTGCTCTCATATTCGGCAAATACACCCTGCAAGAACGCCGAAAAATGACTAGATTTATCTCGACACACCTTAAAATCTTAAGTTCTAACACCAGATGACAAGGAATTATAATCGACTTGCTGTAAGTATATCCTATAATAAACTTATGGGAATTGTTCGGTATTTTGGTCCCTAAACTTTTGAAAGTAGAACCTCTAGATTGAGGGCTTTATATAACTCTTTCACTTTGGCTACACAATCCTCATCTGCTTTCCCATAGTTTTCCTGTAAAAGAGAAAAAATTATTATTGTTCATCTTCATAAAACCAAATTTGATTGAGGGAACTTGAAGTTCCCCACTTACATGCAGCAAAATCTTCTGTTCCTCATCACTAAGTTCTAGTGCTTTCACAACCAACCAAGAACACTTGAAATCTTCAATATCTGTTCCAATCTGAAATACCAATTTAAAAGTCAATCAAGTCTCCGTTTCTACAAATACTGAAGCATAGCACGTCGTTAAAGTAACGGTACACGCAACGTGTAATAGCCCAAACCCACCACTAACAAATATTGTCCTCTATGGGTTTTCCCTTCTGGGTTTCACCTCAAGATTTTAAAACGTGTCTGCTAGGGGAGATTTCCACATCCTTACAAGGAATGTTTCGTTCCCCTCTCCAACCAGTGTGGGTTCTCACAATCCAGGGGCTCAACGTCCTCACTGGCACACCGACCGGTGTCTGGCTTTGATATCATTTGTAACAACCCAAGCTCACCCCTAGCAGATATTGTCCGCTTTGGCACGTTACATATCGCCGTCGGCCTCACGGTTTTAAAAAGCGTCAACTAGGGAGAGGTTTCCACACCCTTATAAGGAATACTTCGTTCCCCTCTCCAACCGATGTGGGATCTCACAATCCACCCTCCTTGGGGCCGGCGTTCTCACTAGCATATCGTCCGGTGCTTGGCTCTAATACTATTTGTAACAGTCCAAGCCCACCGCTAGCAGATATTGTCCTTGTTGGGCTTTCCTTTTTGGGTTTCCCCTCACGATTTTTAAAACGCACCTGCTAGGGAGAGGTTTCCACATCCTTATAAGAAATGTTTTGTTCTCCTCTCCATCCGATGTGGGTTCTCACACCATGCCTACCACTAGCGGATATTGTCCTCTTTAGGCTTTCCCTTCTGGCCTTCCCCTCAAGGATTTAAAATGTGTCTACTAGAGAGAGGTTTCCATACCCTTATAAAGAATGGCTTTGTTCCCCTCTCCAACCGATGTGAGATCTCACAATCCACCCCTTTGGGGTTAGCGTCTTCGCTGGCACACCGCCCAGTGTTTGGCTCAGATACCATTTGTAACAGCCCAACCCAAGCCCACCCCTAATAGATATTATCCATTTTGGCATGCTACGTATCGCCGTCAATCTTATGATTTTAAAACGCGTCTACTAGGGAGAGGTTTCTACACTCTTAAAAGGAATGCTTCATTCACCTTTTTAACTGATGTGGGATCTCACAATCCAGCCCCCTTGGAGGCCCAATGTCCTGGTTGGTACACCGTTCGGTGACTGTCTCTGATACTATTTATAACGTCACTAATTCAGGACAAGAAAATTAAGGACGATACACAACGTACCTTCCCTATCACATCAGGATGACCAAAACAATCCAGATAATCATCCTGCAGAAAAGTTGGAATATTAAATGGTTTTGGAGCTCAAATTGAAGCAAAAATGTAATCTTTCAGTGCAACTTCCTAAGCCACATTGGAACGTTCAAAGAGATAACAAACTACCTGCACTTGGAAATAGATTCCCATATCAATAAGAATGTTCTTGACATCATTATGATTGTCCAAATTTTCACCTGCCATTAGTAATGCACATGCAACCTAAAGCAGAATCAACAAAGCAGTTCTGTCAGGGTAGATTTCTGAATTCTACAAAAGAAACAAATTCCTAGGACAGAAGATATGAAATTCATTAAGTTCTAGATTTGGGTTACATGAATCAAACCGAAAAAGGTTTACGGTTGTGTTCCTTAAGCGACGTCTTCTTTCGATGATAAAAACTTACATAAAAGGCGATAATGTACGTACCGGAAGGTAGAACGAGTAATATCCAGTTTTGTACTGAACAATGCGATGATGACTGCACGAAAAGCATTGGAGTGAATGTATTTTCAGAGTAAAAGGCGAACGATTTCGTTAAACTGCAATGTTCTCACTTACAGAGGTAACGAGTACTTCGATAGGTCTTTCTCTCCTTCGAGTGTGGTAATCAAATCAATCATCTGTCCTGAGGTTGTTTGAAATTCCACCTAAATCATGGATACTTGATCAGACAAAGAATACAAGGGCTTGCACTAAGGTATTCTCAAAGATAATCACCTCATTAAACAAATCCAAAAGATCTACGTAATAAGGCTTTTCTCTGAAATGATTTTTGATGATCCGCAGGACATGGTTTCGTAACATTATGCCATCGTTTATAGCAACCATACCGACCTATAATTAGGAAATACCGGACGGGTTATGGCTGATACACATTTATAAACAGGGATTTAAGTAACGTCGAAGGAAAATAATTCGGAGTCACTAAAATTCACACCTTTGGAACCCTGAACCAGCAAGGTTGACCACGTCGTGTGACGGAATTGTCCATGATATCGTCAAGAACAAGAAAATATGCTTGAAGCTATGAGGAAGATGATAGAGAACAGTGAGTATACAGTGAAATGATGAACCACAAATGAAAGGAACCAAGTAGTAATACCCATTCAATGCACCAACCAAGTGCAGATGCAAGAAACACTTCATCATCACTAAGCTCTTCCCCTTGTTTTAGTAACTTATAGCTATCAATAACGGAGAGTCCTCTGTTCAACTTTCCTGCAAAAAGCAAAAAGAATTTTGTATCGATCAATTCGTCGTATAAACGCAATACAACAAAATCTTGAAGGATTTTCGGGTGAGTTTCCACCATACCTCCAGGCACATTGTAATCCAGCATCTGCAATGAAAAAAGACCAAACAGTTCATCAGGGTGAACAAAATATTTGCATGTCTGAACGGAGAGAGACCATGAACATAGAGAAAAAACAAA
>NW_019272022.1:1634942-1677017 GCF_002738345.1 Cucurbita maxima
CTATCTCTAAACATATAAGGGTGGCCTCTAGTCTTGGACAAATTGGATGTGTAGTACTTCCCTACACACGACTCACACATGCGAGTGTGAATCTCCAGGGCACTCGCATACCCCCTGGACCCTTGGGTCAAGCTAATCTATAGCGACGTCCGGAGGTCAACGGAACCCCATAGTGTCATGCGCTTCATGAACACCCTCATCTGTGCGCATTCGCACTCGTGCACGTCTGCACTCATCATCTCTAGGGGAAGTAGCTCTATGCTTATAAACATACAATACGCATTAGGTCCCCTCTAAATCCATCCTAATGTCTCTTCCGACACAACTCTCTAGTCTCATCTCTTTGTTACTCTAGGTAACACATACTGTGAATATTTATATATATATCATTTTCATGCTTTTAGGGTTGTGTCCTATGTCTGATCTAACAACATGATACAATATGACACTCATCATCATATAGCATGCTCAATATGGAAAATAACATCATGTTAAGGTAAACGTCACGCAATTATCATACTCGTCATATTGTCATAAAGTGCATCAAGTATATCAAGTACGTTATTCATCAAAATATATATATATATATATATATATATATATATATATATATATATATATATATATATACTACACACATCATCAAACATCATAACTCGAACATCATTATACACTCATACATCACTTACTTAGTTGGCCGGAGTACTCCCTAATTTCAGTATTGTAAGCTCTTGCTCCTCGAGAACTACTCCAAATGTTGCCAAGGTTCACTTCCTATCACACCGTTCGTCACCTTTTGTTAGTATTTCACATTTTAATTAATAATCAAACTAACAATGTGAAATACGACTCTAAAACGACATCAATAAAAATCAAATTCCATGTTTTTATTGTTTCTAAATTGTATTGGGTAATAAAACTTAAATTAAAAATATGTCAATATTATTAATATTTCCTCGGGTTTGGATCATTCAATATTTAATATTATATTCTACAGGTACAAATTATAATAATTTGTAAAAGATTAGAGAAAAAAAAATTTCCATGGTCGTCGGCGAGATCGAAAACTACGGCGAACGCCGGAGTTTTCGTTCTCACATGACCCACGAGCGCGCCAAACTTCGGGGGTCACCACAACAACGGACCCCAACCTGTTGGATCGGTATGGCAACCCTAGAGGGGGGGGTGGATAGGGTTTTAACGGTAAAGGTGTTTAAACTTGATTAATTTTTTTTTAATGATGAAACTTTTTATAAATGAGTAGAATATGATAAATATTAAAACAAAATAATTCAAGTCAAAACAATAATCGAGTAGAACATGCCATAAATCACCATAATAATTTTGAAATTAAATAGGAAAGAATTAGACAAAATGACACTGTAGTTTTATAGTGGTTCAGTCAAACTCAACCTACTCCACTCCCCGAGCACCTCTTGGAAATTTGAATAAAGAACTTTCTCGACTCTTTTCACGGATCAGAGTCAAACCGCTATACCGCTCTTTTTACGAGTTCAAGAGCAAACTCAATCCCTCTTGGAAATTTGAATAAAGAACTTTCTCGACTCTTTCCACGGATCAGAGTCAAACCGCTATACCGCTCTTTTTACGAGTTCAAGAGCAAACTCAATCCTTTCCACGGTGTAGGATCAAACCGATACAAGTATTTGATTTTGATAATAACACACCACAACTCTCTCAAATAGTAGATTTACAATTTGGGACACTCACAATTGTTCCTCACAATAGAATAATAATCTCTCTCAAGAATAAGATAAAGAGAAATAAACTTGTAAGGTTGGAGAGAGCAACAAACAATGAAGACTTTGAACAAATGAGGATTGGAGAATTTACGGAAGTTCGTGTATATAAAATGTGAGGAAGTTGATGAGTTTATAGAGAAGAAAAGTGGCAAAATGTAGGAATTAATATTGACCATTGGATTGTGTCAGGAATAATGGAAGGTGAAGATTAAAAGTAAATAAATAAGAAAATTTTCTAAATTCATTTATTTAAAATTTTTAATATAATAATAATAAAAAATTAGGTGAGTAACATCAAATGAAAATTCAAAATTTATTATAAATATAATAATATAATAATAATAAAAGCGAGGTGAGTAACTCCCAAAATTTTAAAATATAATAATTAATAATATGATATAGTAATAATAAAAATCGATGTGAGTAACGGTTAGATTCAAATTTATATTTTGTAAAAACTGAAATATAATATAATAATAATAAGAAAAACTAAATGTCATATTTTGATATATTTTGATTTGTTCATCATTTTGATTTTGCTGCCATATCATCATGTCGGGTATGTTGTCTCGACTCAAATTTCTTCGTTTTAGCTCTGATTTGAGTAGTTGAAAAGTCGTTGTAATCGTTATTCCCGACCTTTGAAATTTTAGCTCTGATTTGTAGTCATTGTAATCGTTAATCAAGAATAATATGTCTATTTTGCACCTGCTCTCTAATAATGATGTCTAATGTCAATATGTTTAGTTCTAAAATGATGAATAGGATTTTTGGTTAAATTAATAGCACTTGTATTATCACAAAATATAGGCACAGTATCAACCGCAATATATTCAGCTTCGGTAGTAGATAAGGCAACCGAATTTTGCATTTTACTAAACCAAGAGACTAAAGAACTACCAAGAAATTGACAAGTTCCACTAGTACTTTTACGATCGAGCAAGCTTCTAGCAAAATCCGCACCAGAATATCCTACCAATTTAAATTCAACATTTATAGGATACCACAATCCTAAATCAATAATTCCATGCAAATATTTAAATATTCTCTTAACGGCAGGTAAATGAGATTACTTAGGACAAGATTGAAATCTAGCACAAAGACATACACGGAATATAATATCGGGTCTACTAGTAGTAAAGTAAAGTAAAGATCCAATCATACCTCGATAAGTTTTAATATCCACTCTTTTACCTTTTCATCCTTGTCAAGCTTAGTGGATGTGCTCACGGGAGTTCTTGATTGATGAAGATACCATATTTGAGTTGTTTGATTTGAAGTCCAAGAAAGAAACTAAGTTCTCCCATCGTACTCATCTCAAACTCACTATGCATATATTTAGAAAATTCGTTCACATAAATAAGGATCAGTAGAACCAAATATGATATCCACATATATTTGCACTAATAGCATATCGTTTTCTTTAATCTTAATAAACAGTGTAGTGTCGAGTTTACCCATTTTAAAATCATTCCCGATAAGAAAATTATTAAGTCTATCATACCAAGCTCTTGGAGTTTGTTTTAAGCCATAAAGAGACTTTTTCAACTTAGACATGATGAGGAAATTCTACCTTTTCAAATCCGGGAGGTTGTTCTACATAAACTTCCTCCATAATATAACCATTCTTCTGGCATTGGTGAAGAACCTTCCTCCTTTAAGCTCACCTCTTCTTTACTTCAACCAATTTCTTTGCCTTGCAAGATTTATCAAACACCAGTATCCGTTTTTTAATCAAATTTTTGAAGATTTTCTGTTCAAAATAAAACATTTGCAGCCAAAAACTTGGAATTTTGTTATGCCAAAGTTCATAAGAGTTTTATCTAATTAAGGTCTAATTAAAACTCTATTTAAAATATAACAAGCAGTATTAACGGCTTTCGCCCAAAAATATTTAGGTAAATCATACTCATTTAACATTGATCTATCAAATTCTTGTAAAGTACGATTTTTCCTTTCGACCACACGGTTTTGCTGAGGAGTCCTTGGAGATGAGAAGTCATGATAAAAACCATTATCTTCACAAATTTTTTTAAAGGCAACACTGTCAAATTCTCCTCCATGGTCGCTCCTCATTTTAGTAATTAAAAACTCTTTTTCATTTGGAACTCTTTCTACAAAACTAACCAATCTTTTCAAAACATCATTCTTATGTTTTATCATCAAAACACGAGTAAATCTTGAAAAATCATCAACTATCATAATAATTTCCTCCAGTATTTTAGAAGGGCCAAATAGTTGGAGAGGTCTAGCAGTAGAAATTAGTTTGCTTACATGATAAGAAAAGGAACCACTACAAGGTAAGATTGATCATGTCGAGCTTGAATGATTCTACATGCAACCTAAACTACATAGAATTGCAAAGAAACTTAGCCAGTGGCTAAAGAAGAGCACAAATGCTTCTTTTACTATATTTTTCCAAGTCTCTTACACATACAACATACATGGCTTTATATAGCCTCAAAATGAAACTACTAAAGTCGCATACCTAATGGTCATAATTAACCATTATGTAATTGTAACCTATAGTAAATAAAGTCTTAAAATACATAAATGAAATACAATAACTCTAAATTGTAACCCACCCAAAATTTATAACAATCAAACTTCATTCTTCTTGAATGTGGCATGAATTGAAACATCTTTTGATAATTTTGACAACGTTTTCTTCCCATCTTCATTGAAGTATATTGTATGATTGATGTCTTTTGGTTCATATCATTACACTTTTGACCAGCATCACAAATTTTATCTTTTTCAAATTTAAGTTGAGAAAGACCTCTAACTAATGAATTTTTTGAAATATTTGAAATCGAGTGCATACTAGCATGTCCTAGTCTTCTATATCATAGCCAAGAGTCATTGCCTATAGTACCCTTACCAATTATTTTACCCTTCTTGTTATCACCAAAGGTTACTAAGCCACCATCCTTCTCGTAAAGATTCACAAACTTGGATGGATTACGGAGGAAAAAGGACGTCAAAACGACGTTACCGAGGAAAGAGAGAGATCGCCAAAAAATTTCGTATAATCGGGCGAAGAAGACAAAGTCCGACCCAAGGGCCAGACCCCGCGACCCGAACCGAGTCCAAGCCTCGACCGACGACACCCCCGCGGCCTAGTCGCCTCAGCCCAAAATAGAAAGCCCAATTACGGCCTAACACATCAGCCGCGACCCAAGACTCGTAAGCCCAATCCAATACCCGACGCTCACGGCCCAACCCACCTGCAAATGTTTCCTTTCAGTCCAGGGCCGGCCCACCACACGCGGTCAACCCAGACCCACGACCGCAACTCGAAAACCCACGCGCTCGACCCCATGACCCGCACCTTGACCGGAGACCGCTACACACGTGTCACTATTTGGTTGTGCCACGTGGCACGTCAGCAATGCGACACCCCCCGGCTCCACGGCTTGATCAGCTCTGCAACGGCTTCTCGACTCCGACGGCTTATTCAACCCGAAAAACTTGTTTTCGACCTGTTTCGCACCATTTCGACCCTTCCGGACTTGATTTCGACCTCGTTTAAAGTAAAATAGATCATTTTAAGGTCGTATTTCACAAATTCAAGTTGAAAATTAATTATGTTTGTGAAATACTAACAAGGTGTCAATGATCCAATAGGAACCAACCACCAACGGAAGCGTATGACGTATACGAGGAGCTAGGAGCTTACGTTTATATTTTAGGGAGTACTTCAGCTAAGACCTACCAAGTAAGTGGCTCACCCGTTGTAGGTTATGCATTGTATGTTGTGTGTTGGCACGTGCCCGTGGATTCGCACGTGTCATTAAATTGTATGCTAGATTGTTATACTTGACTAAGTACGCTTGTGATGTGTGAGCGTATGCTGTTTAGTATGATGTGATGTGCTATGCTTATGACGTTTATGATATTTCTGGATGATTCTAGCATATTTTGATGGTAAACAACATGAAATGTATGGCATGATACCACGATAAACTACATGAAATGTAACCCATTAGGATCATGTATGATACGTAGATTGAAAAATGAGAAATAACATGTTAAGCATGAAAGATGATAACGGGGTTATATTCGTTAATGATAAACGTAGAAATATTGGGGACCTCATGCATTATGATTGCTTATGCATTTGGAGGATACCCCTATTCCATCACGAGGGTACGGACGTGTACACCCAATGGTAGGGGTACGTTCGCTATGCTTTGCATGCGCTACCATGACGATTACTAGTTCTAACGGGTGTTCGGGCTAAGGAGCTTCCCTAAATATGCTCGCCCGACAAGTAAAGTGGCCCAGCGGTGTGCGAACTGACTGGTGAGCCCATACTCGCACGTATGGGCTGTGTGTAGAGCATATGGTACATGCCCAAATTACCCATTAGGACAGCATCGTAGGAAGATAGATTGAAAGATAGGTCTCATCATCTCATTTGCATGTGATTGTTGTATAACCCCGATAGGGGGTCACTCACTGAGTATTCTAGAAATACTCTAAGTCTTGTGCTACCATATTTTCATATAAATGTAAGACACCCATGTGAGACTGGCGGCAGCACCGCACATCCTAGGATCGTGGCACATGCATAGGATAGTTGCTTTCCATTCATAGTATAGGTTAGTATATGTTGAACTTCATTTGCATTCGTAGTATAGGTTAATATAGGTTGAATTCCCGTTTGCATCATTAGTATAGGTTGAATTGTAATCGCATAATAAATCATAAGGTAGTATAAGACATTTATTTCAGAGTTTTTTTTTTTTTTTTTTCTTCCTTTCTTTCTTATTCATGAGGTAATAAAAGGCAAACTTGCATTTATGATAAGAGCTCATTTGAGGTAAATTCTGCATTTAAAGTATAGTAATGACCTTAGATTAAATAGGTAAAATTTAAGGTCATTGCAATTGGGATCATAGCCAAACACTGAACAATGTGCCAACCTTCTCGCTATTCTCCGGAGGGAGTAAACATGAGGCGGCGTACCAGTAAAGACACTGGCTCCCAAAGGGGATGGATTCGGTTTGAGTCCCATATCGAATTGGAGAAAGGAACTAGTGCCAACTACGACGCTGGGCCCTGGAGGGGTGAATTGTGATGTCTCACATTGGTTGGGGAAGAGAACAAAACACCATTTATTTCTTTTTTTTTTCTCATTTGAATCTGTTTTCCATCTTTCCTAAACTATAAAAAAATACCAAGTAATTGACAGAAACGAAAAGAGAGGGAGAATTTTATTTAGGTAAATCTGACTACCCACACCTGAGATCTAACTCAGATCGAAAGGTAAATGACATCTCTCTTCTATTATTCTGGATCTCTCCATTATCGGGCTCTCTTCTTCCCAGAAAATCTTTTTTCTCTTTATGTTTGAATTATTGATACCGAATGAGAGATATTTAACCTACATGCCACCCAACCTTATTAATATACTATAGACTTTTTATGTTATTTTTTTAACATTATCATCTCGTATGTCAACCACATTGTTCAATGTTATAAGGAGCATAAATTCTAACCTTGAGTTGGACTTGACTCTACTAGAGAGTCACCAACTTTATTAAATGAGTTAATTATTTACGTACTAAAATTATTATTAATTAGCTAGTCATACTTAACTATAATTAATTAGTTAATTAGGACGGTTAACTTATTAATATGGAAATTAAACTAAACCTTAAACTAGGTAGGTCCGTAGGTCTGGTTAGATGAACATCATTCTCTATAATGGTATGATATTGTCGACTTTGAGCATAAGTTCTCATAGCTTTGCTTTGGACTTCCCCAGAAAGTCTCATACCAATGGAGAGACTATTCTTAAATTATAAATTCATGATCATTCCCTAAATTAATCGATGTGGGAATTTTATCATCTAACAGGTCTTTTTTTAACCAACAACACAACAAACCAGTAATCATAGGGAATATAAACTCAAATGCGTTCGAACCTAAAAAAAACAACAAAGCTGAACCGATCACTCGACGTTTTTGACTCGCTCAAACGTTTCCTAAGCCCTTCTCTACTCGTCTCCTAGAAGAACGACAAATTCTCAATGAACTTTACAGAGCTAATCAGCTAATCAAGGCACACTTAGTTTGTATTCATTAAGCAAATGCTATAGTTCTCACAATATCTACAAGGCATCATTTCTCCTGCTATATCTAACATTCGGTATTTCAGTCTATTTAGGTAACTGGTGAGCACGGGAACTCACTCAAGCAACCATATGAAACTCTAATCTAAAGGCCTAAATCACAAAAACAGGGAATATGTAAAGAATTCCATTCTGGAGGGAGAAAGAAAAGGATTCTTAGCTCTCTATCTTTGAAGTTGTTGCTTACAGAGAGGGCATGATGATGCTATAGCAAGCCATTTATCTACACACCTGAGATGGAACACATGAGAACAAGGCAACTGTCTCACGTCTTCCTTATCTATATACTTGGCAAGACAGATGCAGCATTCCTGAAAGATCAAAGGCAAATGAAAGTGTTTTAATTCCCGATCACCCGTGAAAGAAATCATTCGTTTCGAGTTTCCTGAACCAGGAAAATAAAATGCTACTTACTGGATCCTCTTTTGGGAGTCCTGTATTGGAATTATCGGGTTGAATTCCGAGGTTGATGTTGACGTCGACGACTTTGTATTTCCAGCAAGGTAGTTGAGAGATTTGATCGTCCAATGCGCCTTTTTCGGTTGATCCCATGTTGATGTTATATCCTATAAAACTACTAATCACTGGCACACAGCAACATAGCAGCAGAAACAGGAAGAATGGGAAAGAGTAGCATATGGCATTCCAAACTAGCACGAAGCTGCATAATAGATGTAGCTTGGGAGCTCTTTGAAACGAGGCAAACCGAGAATCGAAGATCCAAAGATTGCCCATTACGAACCATATTGCAAAGAAAAGATCAAGAAACGTCCGACATCTGTTGATCAAATGTGAGTACCTGAATTATGTTGAATAAAAGTAGTCAGATAAGAGGTGAAGTATTGCAGGAAGAGTGAAGTTTTGAGCTCCTAAAGCTGCCATTAATGTTTTTCAGTTACTTTAATATAAGAACTTCTAATCCTGTGGGGCATTAAAAAACCTTCCATTCTTTAACTTGGTTTCTGTGTATTGCAAAAACTTGTGAACTGTAGAAATTTTTACACAACAACGCTCTCGAAAAAAACGTTAGAACATGATTAATTTTATACTATGGTTGTAACAGCCCAAGCCTACCGCTAACAGATATTGTCCTCTTTGGGCTTTCTTTTTTGGGCTTTCTTTTTTGGGCTTCCCCTTGAGGTTTTAAAACGCGTCTGCTAGAGAGAGGTTTCCACACCTTTATTATAAGGAATGTTTCGTTCCCCTCTCCAACCAATGTGAGATCTCACAAATCACACCCATTGAGTTAGCACACCGCCTAGTGTCGGGCTCTAATACCATTTGTAATCACCCCCTTCAAGGATAGCATTCTCACTGGCACACTATCCGGTGTTTGGCTCTAATACCATTTATAACAGCCTAAGCCCACCGCTAGCAAATATTGTCCTCAAGATTTTGGCTATTACAATAGTTCATTATTATTAAGTCTACCATAGTTCATGATTATAGTTCAAGCTTAAAATATATTGATACGAAAGTAGCATGTTGAAGATTACCTCGATGATTCATTGCTGCTCTGGTGCTCGATATCCGAAAGACTGTTACTATCTCCCTGCATAAGATAACGACACCGATGGCGACCGTAGAGAAGCAGTAAGCTAAGAACACAGCCAAGATCATAACCAGCTATCCACAATCTCATAGGCCAAACAGGCTTCTCAGTTTGTGAAATGGCAAGAGTAAATACTGAGATGATTAGATGACATAACAAAGCTACAAGTTCCATCGCCATCCATGAACCTGAATTGAAAGGATTCGGCCCAAGATCAGATCTCGATCCGTTTTGGTAATGAAAAACTCTCCTCAAGAAAATGAACCATCTAGCTCTAGAGACTCTCATGGCTGTTCCAACCCAAAAAGGAGGAGGGAGGGAACCAGAGGTATCATTTCTGGTATCATCAGCCGTAGCGCCATCTTCTCCAGACACAGTACTCGATATGAAAGATGTAGTAGCATCAGAATTAAATGAAGGACCCGCAAGGAAGAAACCAGAATGAATCATTGCAAAGCGACCTTGTTTCAACTAAAGCAAATCAAGCTCCTTTTCAAGGACAAGACAACAAACACTACACGGACATTGATAAAGTTGGAAAGATGAACAAAGAACAAGGGGTGGTTTTCATGAAAGGAGAACTGAAACTGAACCAAAATCACACAAGTTTTGCCCGTTATGATTAAAGAAGAAACGAAAACCACTTCAAGACAAAAGCAAACAACTCAAAATCATGAAAGTCCCATGTCCTAACTACAAGGTATTCAGTGAGGCAAAACATCAAACACCTAGCGTGCAGGCCCAAAACTGACAATTCAGAAAGAACATCCAAAAGGGCATCTCACAACAAACAAAGAATTACAAATGGAGTGTATATAGAAGCAAAGAGAAGACAACAAAAATGGTTGGAAAGCAAGAAAACCGGAAGGTGAAGAAGTTGGGTCGCGGAGGGTCACCAGAAAATCAACAAAAAAGAAAAGAGAAACCCAAGAAGAGAAGATATCCTAACTTTGATTACAAGTGAAATCAACAATCAAACGGTAGAGAAATACGCCAAAGGCGTTGGCCTAACTTCAAACACAATACAAAACAAAACAAAACAAAACAAAAGCCCCAAATCGAGAGGAAGAAGAAGAGATAATCAACCGTTTATGTTCAACAATCAGAATTTCCAAACCCCATTAGATAAACAAAACCCCACATGGGTTTTGAAATGGATAAGAAAAAGAAAGAAACAGGGAGAGAAAGAGAGAGAGATAGAGAGGATTGAATGGTTGGCCACCAAATCCAAGTAGCAAGATTGAAGGGGGTGTCGGGCGGAGTGGCCCTCAGAGACAGATATTTAAAGCAAAGAGGGAATGGCGGTTGGCCACACACCATTGTTGAGGAAAGGGGAAGTTCAGAGTGGCCCGCCCCATCCGCCCCATTAGATATGGCGACGTGGAGAGCTAATCCAAAACGCAAACCCTTACAAAACAAAACACACAGCGAACTCTTGCTTCTTGCTTCTTCATCATCATCATCATCTTCTTCATCTTGTTCTTGGAATGGTTGATTGATTGTTGCCCAAAATCTGTATAAAAATATCAATATCACAGAGATGTGGATGAGACCCAATTTTTTAATTTTGGGGATTTTGTTCTTTATTGGTTCATAATTGGGAGAGAGATTATTAGGGAATACAAAGAGTGTGTTTGAGTTTTCATTCAAATTTTATCCTTTTTTTTTTTTAATTATTTAAATGGTCAAACCTTCTTCAATTTGCTTTATATCCCATCTTCTTTTCATGTTTTTTTTCTTTTCTTTTCAATTTGGTTGGATTAAATGTTTAAAAAAAACACAAATTTAGGTTTGTTCCTCCCTTGGGTTAAAATTTTGTTGTTCTATTCATACCAACTAACCCAAACATAGGTTGCAATTTAGTCTAACCCAACCCTATTGTATTTTTAATATTAATATGAAAATTAAAAATATTTGTAACCAATATGAATCTTGCATTGTAACTTGTTAATCTTCGGTATTTGAGTTTTTGTGGGATTTTAGTTCTTAATCTAACATGTATGTTAGATAACAATTGGGTGGTACTACAATTCTTCTATAATAGCCCAAGTCCACTGCTAGCAGATATTGTCCGTTTTGGCCCATTACGTATCGTCGTCAACCTCATGGTTTTAAAACACCTCTACTAGGGAGAGGTTTCCACACCCTTATAAAGAATGCTTCGTTCCCCTCCAACCGATGTGAGATCTCACAATCACTCCCTTATGGGTCTAGCATCCTCGCTGGCACAACTCCCAGTGTCTAGCTATGATATCATTTGTTACGGTCCAAGCCCACCGATATTGTCCTTTTTAAGCTCTCTTTTGGGTTTCCCCTCAACATTTTAAAACGTGTTTGCTTCCAGACATGTTTCCACAAACTTGTAAGCAATGATTGGTTCTTCTCACCAACCTTACACACACACACACACACACATATATATATATATATATATATATATATATATATATATATTTCTATTTTTGGGGTGTATGGGATACTCAAATTTTGCCAATAGAATCTCAAATTTTGAACAAATAAGTTGTGAGCATTCAAGGTCTAGTCAAAGTGACTGAAGTGTCGAACAAATTGTGTACTTTGTACGAGGGCTTTAGAGAAGGAGTTGAGCCTCAATTAAAGAAGAAAACATTCCTTATAAGGGTGTGAAACCTCTCCCTAGCAGACGTGTGTTAAACCGTAAGGTTGACGTCGATACATAACGGGTCAAAGCAGACAATATCTACTAGCGATCAGCTTGAATTGTTACAAATGATATTAAAGTTAGACATTGGGTGATGTGCCAGAGAGGACGCCAAGCCCCCAAGGGGGTGGATTGTGCGATCTCACATCGGTTGAAGAGGGGAACAAAACATTCCTTATAAAGGTATCAAAGCCATTCACAAGATGGTGTGAGGCACTAGTCAGAGTAGTGCTAGATTTTCTCCATAATAGACACGTTTTAAAATTGTGAGGCTAACAGCGATACGTAACGAGCCAAAATGGACAATTTCTGTTAGTGTTGGGCTTGGACTTTTACACCTCGCATGCTTAAAAAAAAAAAAAAAAAAAATTTGCTCGTGAGGAAAGAAAGACGAGCAACATGGACTTAAAGCACCTCATCTAGTCATTTCGTCGTTGCTCATTCTCGTTAAGCCTTAGTGTTTACCCTTTTCTTCTCCGTACCCACTCACGCTTCATTGAACTATTAGACACACGGATTCACCTTGATACAACAACTTAGCTAGCAACTCTTAGATGCTAGCTTACTCGATATGACAACAAACGGTAGTTGAAGGTAGCTCGAACGGTGTGTGGATGGTTCAACATAATAACAATTTTCTATTAATATGTTGAATATGAAAATACTATAATAATGTCATTTTTTAATATTCAAAACTTTAAAAAAATAGTAACCTAAGCTAATAATGTAAAATATTTGTAATATCACTATCAAAATCCCCAATTACGTAGTTACGAGAAATTCTAACGACACGTGGCAACGACCCACCGGCCAATCCAGCCAACTCATCAAATTCTAAAACCTACTCGACAATTACAGTTATGTCATAAGCTTACACTTGGCCACTCCGTTGCTTACTTGCTTGACACGTGGCATATTTCTAAAGGGCAAAAGTGGAAGAAATTTTAGTTCATTTGATAATTTCATATATTATTTTAGGGTTAAATATATACTTTTCTCCCTAATATTTATATATTTCACTTTCAAATTTTCTAATTTAATCGAGTTATGAACGATCCATTTGGACTACTTAATATAAACCATAAACGCCGGGTTGGTTTTTTTTAAAAAAAATTAAAAATTTGACTTTGATACAGGTTGACATTTTTATAGACGTTCGAAAATAGAGTTACAATTCACAAGTTTATTAGAATTTTTTGAAATTTTAATAATTAATATAAACCTAACCCGAAAATAGAAGGTTGGGTTGAGTTGAATTGTGAACTCTAATTAGATTGATCAGATCATTATTCCAACGACTCGGATATTTTAAGTAACTCCAAAAGAATTTAAACTCATCCGTGTA
This sequence comes from Cucurbita maxima, assembly GCF_002738345.1. NCBI lineage: Eukaryota > Viridiplantae > Streptophyta > Magnoliopsida > Cucurbitales > Cucurbitaceae > Cucurbita > Cucurbita maxima. The sequence continues at coordinate 1,648,423 of NW_019272022.1, forward strand.
CCCTCCTATTTTAACCGTCGATATATTTATTATTTTTTAATATTATTTCTACAATATTCTTAAATAAATGTTGATGTGACAATAAATACAAAAATCTTCTAAAGTTTCGACATCAGCCACGTGTAGGCTGATCATTGGCTAACTTGACCAAAGGCTATCCTTGATCTTGCAAAGTTCAAGATGAATTCAGTTTCCAATAAAAATAGAATATGGGACAGCCTTTGATTTATTAATTCCATTTAAATTCAAAATCAACAAGAATATTAATATTCTCCAAAAATAAATAAATATATATATATATATATATTTCATAATTAAAAATAATTGATTTTTCTAGAAGAACTTATCTAATTTAAATCGTGTTAATTTTCGATAAAGTAAATACATGATAGCTTTGAATTATACATTTTTGTTTAAATTCAAATGGGCGAAGAATATTAATATTCTTCAAAAAGAAAAAAAAAAGTGAAAATAAATTAGTTTTAAAAATAATTGAAAAAATTATCAAATTTAAAATTTACTTGATTACCTCTCTAGATGAGGATAAAGTATGCTAGAATGACTTATATTAGTCTGTGGGGATATTTTTCACTCTTAAGAAGCGATAAATAGATAACATGACCATGTCACAGGTGAATGTTGAGATCGTTAGGTGCCAAATCTAGAATTTGAATGCTGGACATGAATTTGTTATAAATGGTATCAGAGCGGTACTTCTCCTAGTAAGATGTGGTTTGGGGACAAATTGAGGTGGAAGCTAGTGGGTGTGTTAACAAATGAGGGATACATGAACGAGTCAAGACCACATCTAAATGAGATTGTCAAGACTTAAAAGTTAGTGGGCATGTGACACTGAGTAAATGAGAGGTGCATGAATGAGTCAATACCACATCCAAATGACAATCGTGCAAGTACATAGACTAAACTTAAGAATTAACCTAAAAACTACCTCTATTCAGAATAATTCATATAAAATTTGCAAAATAATTGAATTTTAAATAACTTGCAAATGAAGGATTGATAGCAATGGATGATATATTTGAACGAACGTAAATGAATGTCAAGACGATATTTGGACGTGTTTTGATACCCAAATTTGGATTACTTTGTAATGTTGCTAAAGAAACATAATAGGGAAGATGACAAGCCATTTTGAAACTGATAACGAGTTAATGATACCTCTAAAGAGGGTATGACAAATACAAGACTATATTGAAAATGTAGTTAAACAAAGTAAGAGAAGCAAAATTAGGTCAAATTCGAAGAACAAAAGTTCAAAATATTGTAAAACTCTTGCAACATATCGTTTTTAGTTGAGATAATAAAACGTTAATTTTTTATAGTTTCGGATAAGCGTTATAGGTTAAGAATTGCCTTGAATTCAAGTCGAGAGTGAGTTCTTTATTTATCGAAAGAAATAAAAAATTAGATTCAAGAAAATTTTAGAAATTTTCTAATTTTCTATACATTTATTTTCATAATAATTTTTTTATTATTTTTAATTATTGTTTCGGGGTATCTCGGGTATCTCAAGCATTTTTTTTTTTTTTCCTTCTACACGTCTTTGAAATTTAGCTTATAAGGCTGTTAATGAAATTCTAAAAATGTTGAAAATAAAGAAAATTAGGGAAGTTTACGGACTTGTTGAGTTTGAACATTATAGAGTTATTTCATTTACACCGTTGTTAGAATTGGGTATTTGTCAATTTAAGAATAGTTCGTCGTGTCTCGCACCGATGTTATTTAGGGTTTTAGGGAATTGGGTATGTGTCAACCCAAGAATAGTTTATAGTATCTCAGAGTCGATCTAGGAGTCATTTCATTTTAGTAATGGTAGTGAGTGCACTGCAGGACTAAACAAGTGACTCATTTGCCTCCTAGCAGCCGTCTTTAAACTAAAGTGTCTAATCGAACGGTAGAAATTTACCCGTCGACCACATGAACCTACAGTTATATGTATAGGACGCTTGCTGATCGAAAATCATTTCCAAAAATGGAGGACTTCTCACTAAAGAGGTCATTCTCTAGCTTCCATGGTAGTTATGTATTAGTTTCATTTATCCTTTTACGAGTAACTTACATTTGAAAATCATGGTATAGATTCGAAAAAATGCGTCGCCATAGCTACATCGACATAAGTTTTTTGTGACACAAATTGGGTAACGTAAAAAAGTAATAATAGAAGCTATACTAACGGTACAAACATGAGCTAATCTTAACCCGACTCAATCCAACACGAGCACTATTGTTATGTAACCAAATATGACGATAAATTGAGGATATTTTTCATTGATAACAAGTAGTTTCCAATGTTCTAAAATGATACCAAACTCACTCTAAGCAGACATGGGAAAACAAAAACAGTTCAACATCAATCTAACATATGAATTCAACAATTCAAATTACATAAACAGCAAGAACTAATCAGCTCTGTAAACTTTACAGGTTCCATCATCAACTCCCAATCTTAATGCCGAACACCTGAAGTTCTTTACAGGACGATGCGAAAGCTTTATTCTGTTCTGTTGACAAGAAAGAGGCAGGAAAGACGATGAACACATCCCAACTCAACCCGACGACCAACATCCTGAACACTGACGAACTCTCTGAAGGCGACAATTTGACTATATATCTCTCTCTAAAACAAAATGATTTTACAGGGGAAAGAATGGAGACAGATACCACAGAGGCAGTATGATCAAAGGAACATAACTTACAAATTTATTACAATTCAATGGGCAGTTTCTTTTGCAGCTGTGGAAATGGAAAAATAAGTGTGCTGTCTAGTTGCACTTTTCCTTTTCTTTCTCTTTCTCCTTTCTCTTATTTCCACCCAAAACAAATTCTACGTACAAATCCTTAAGGGCGATCACGACGGTTGTAATCAACGGTCCCATAATCGCACCCTGTAAGTATGAATAAGAGATCATTCAGGTGAGGCCACGAGCCCGCAAAAAGGAAAAAGCAAATGGAAGCATGCAACAGTTGAAGTTTCTTCTAAGATAGAATTTTATCTAGTTTCTAAGATAGATCTACATGTAGCATCGGAAAGGGTTAGTAGTTCTAGACGAAGAACACATGGTGTGCAAGCTCAATAGGAGCTTGTATGGACTGAAATGAGCACTGAGACAATGGTACAAGACATTTCACTCCTCCTTCGTGAGCAAGAGTGGTTGATTTTCAGAGTGAAAGTGATCAGTGTTGTTACTGTTTCTACTCTTGTACGTGGATGATATATATTGGTTACAGGATCCAAAATGAGGGAGATAAACTAACGGAAAGCAACTGTCTTTAGTATTTGAGATGAAAGATTGGGTGCCACGAAGAAAATTCTTGGGATGAGGATTTCTCAAGATAGATTTGCTGCCACATCAAACCTGTCCTAAGAGCGGTACCTTGTGAAAGTGTTGTTTAAATTTAGGAGGAATAATGCTAAGCTCGGACTACCCTTTTGGCAAATGGAGCATGAGCAAATGACATTAGTCCCATATGCTTCTGCAGTTGGGAGCTTGATGTATGTTATGGTCTGCACTAGACTTGATATAGCACATGCAGCGGGAATTGTTAGCAGATACATGGCAAACCCAGGAAAGAACATTGGGGAAGCTGTGAGGCGACTTCTGAAATATACATCTAATACTCGGTTATGGCAACGACAAAATAGTTCTGCAAGGTTTTGTGGATGTTGATCTTAGTGGAGAGGTATACTCTAGCAAGAGCATAGTCGGATATATTTACACTATAGACGGAACCTTAGTGAGTTGGGTGTCCAAGCTTTAGAACTATGTTACTCTTTCATCTACTAAGGTTGAGTATGTGCATAGCGGAAGCTAGAAAGAACATGATATGGAAGACAAACTATCTAGAAGAGTTGGGCAAAAAGCAGCTTGAGAAGATTTTTTATATAGATGGTCAAAGTGTCATACAGTTGGTGAAAAGCTCGGTCTGTCATTCAAAGACAACACATATCACAGGTCAGTGAAAGAAGGTGATATGTGTTTAAAGAAGATAGATGATGAGGGTGCAAAGAAGCCCACTTCTGGGATTCCCCTCAAGGTTTTAAAACGCGCATACTAAAAGTTTCCACACCCGTATAAGCAATGTTTCATTCTCCTCTCCAACTGATGTGGGATCTCACAAAGCTAGTGTAGATATTAAATCATCAAACTCGTAAACTGTTTATAAGATCTAGTGATGTAACGGCCCAGACCACCACTAGCAGATATTGTTCTCTTTGGGCTTTCCCTTTCGGGCTTCCCCTCAAGGTTTTAAAACGCGTCTGCAGGGAAAGGTTTTCACGCTCTTATAAAGGGTGTTTTGTTCTCCTCCCTAACCAATGTGGGACATCACAATCCACCCTCCTTCGGTGCCCAGCGTCCTCGCTAGCACTCGTTCCTTTCTCTAATTGATGTGAGACCCCACCAAATCCACCCCTTTTGGGGCCCAACATCCTTACTAGTACACCACCTCGTGTCTACCCCCTTCGGGGGACCGCGAGAAAGCTGGCACATCATCTGGTGTCTGGCTCTGATATCATTTGTAACGGCCCAGACAACCGCTAGCAGATATTGTCCTCTTTGGCCTTTCCCTTTCAGGCTTCCCCTCAAGGCTTTAAAAAGTGTCGGCTAGGGAAGGTTTTCACACCCTTATAAAGAGTGTTTTGTTCTCCTCCCCAACCAACGTGGGACATCACAAATGATTTCCCTAAATACTAAAGTCTAGAAAGGGAAAGAAAGTGTACCTCCAATGCAGATGAAAACAAAGTCATTCCACCAATGATGCTAAGCCCCATAAGATATTCACTGTGACCTGGTATGTCCTCTTGGATTTCCGACGCGCCGTAATCCATAAGCGCAAGGTGAATAATGGACAAACCGACGGCTACGACATACCGACCTTCCAGCAGAAGCTGCAAGGCTGCTGGAATTGTTGCAAACCATGAAGGAAAAATTGGGAAAAGTGGACTGAGAAATGCAAGAACAGTAGACATATACAAGAAATGTATTTCAAATAGTCTAAGCAACAGCCATGTAAGACATCCTTGATAGATAGCAATCTCTGCTGTAGCCAAAAGAACGCCCGAGATTGCGTTATCAAGAACTTCCACGCATCGAATACGAGCTGAATCTTCAATAGGAAGCATATACATTATTTGTTCAGTCACACCACCAGATTCAGAAGTGATAAGATAATACAGAACCCAAATGAACACCATTGATTGCGAGACGAAGTTCAAAACTTCAGCCGCTCCAGAAATGATAGAACTCCCGATCGAAACCATGAACTTCGCACTACCTCCTACTACCGATACACTACTAGCAACGACTCGTTGCGAAATATCCATCCCTTGAACAGCTAATCCTTTCGCTTTCACAACTAAATCCTCCCTAGTGATTATCAACTCCCTAATAATTGTATCCAGTTCTGTATAAATCTGACCCCATTCCTTGTTATGGATCCGATTTCTCAAGCTCATAAGCTTCTGCGTATACGGCGATGGAGCGATTAGAGAGGTCGAAGGCACCGACGAGTTAGCACGAGACGATGCTAGAGCTAAATGCTTAATCCCAGTGACAAACTCTGTCATGTTGTACTGCATAGCTAAGCTATCTATCTGCTCCGACACTGCTTCATAAAACTTGGTTGTGTAGCCATCAATCATCCCTGGAATATCATTCTCTTCTATCCATTTCTTAACTCCAATCCTTTCAGCATAATTGTTCTCTTCCACGTGAAGTTTCAATGAAATCATAGCTTCTTTCCCTTCAACACCAATTTTGTAAGAGAAAAACAATAATCCAGCCAAGAACACAACAACCATAGCGACAATCAAACCTATTGCTACAATGGTTTTCAATCGTTTCAAAACCCCTTTGGTGAAGAACGCACTAACAGCAGTACGACGAAAGCTCATGCTACGAAACGAAGAAACAGAGGACATAGTTGAATCCACAGACTTGGAACTAAATAAAAAACCTAATCCAAGAAGCGAACATGATGCAATAACACCAAAGTTCTCATAAGCAAGTATAAAAATCCAAAACGATACAAGCCATCGCAATAACTTAGAAAACACACTTTGATTTCGTTTAGAAATCTCAGATTTCTTCCTTCTAAGCACAACCCGAAAACAAACTTCACGAAATTCAACAAGGGTTCCAACAAAAACCTGAAAAACCGCAACGGGGATAGCGAGAAGAGTTTCCGTGAGGCCTAAGTTGAGGGGTTTGGACCAAAACCCTTCTAGGGTTTGTTGAATGCCGCGAAGAGGGATAGAACAGAGGACGGCCCATTGAAGGGGGCGGAGATAGGCTTCGAGGAGACGGCCGACGGCGTAGAGAGTGAGAATGGTGAAGGCAAGGCCAGCGTGAGCCATGGCGATGTAAAGTGCAAGGCGGACTTGAGGGTCGCCGGAAAAGGAGGGATTGGAATCGGATTGAGGAGGGGTTTTGGAAGATTGTTGATGGAGATTTTGTGGGTCGGGGCTGGGTTTTCGAATTGAGGCGGATCTGAACATGTCCTGCCATGGGGGGGTGGAGGAATTGGGAAGGGAATTGGAAGATGGGTCAGAGTACGGGACGAGCTCCATTTGCAGGGAAGGTGGGAGTAGCAGAGAAATGAAGTTCGGGGAAGAGATAGAGAGGGGCAATAATGGAGGGAGAGGAAAAGAGAGGGAGGCAAGTCAGGGAGAAAAGGGATTGTTTTAGCCATAATAGAGTCCATGGGAGCAGTAAGTTACTGAAGTTTGCTGTCATTTTTTATGCTGTCCCCTTCACCAAAGCCACCCTTTTCTATGCTGTCGCCTTCACCAAAACCTCCTTTTTCTCCGGACTCTTCTTCCCAAACACTGAACAACGTGTCCTATATATATATATATACCTATATATATATAGAGGGCCCCCAAGTCCCAAGTTCTTATTGTGGCCAGCTTAGTAAAATTGGCTATGGGTGAAGATGGAAGTATTCTTCGTTATCGTCCTCTTTTCATATTTCAATTTTCAAGAATCTGTTCACGAGTTTCTTGCAGAAAGATGATGAGACGAGAATTTAGGTAAAGATAGAGGTAGAGGAAGGGACGAAGAATATAATCTTCATTCCATAACCAACGAGAATTTAAGTAAGGTTAGAGATAGGGTTAGGGACAAATAATATAATCTTCATTCCATAATAGACGAGAATATAGGTAAGGTCGGAGACAGGGATAAAGAATATAATTTGCATTCCATAACCAATAATAATTGAAGTAAGATTGGAGACAGGGGTAGGGATAAATAATATAATCCTTCTTCCATAACCAACGAGACTTTAGGTAAGATCGGAGATAAGGGCAGGAATTTCTCTCTACGAGGGCCTTTTATCCTAAAAGTAAAATCAACGTAAGGTTTTTAAATAATATTTGGCGGCCGATATCCACGTCAATATTTCTAACAAAATCACTTTACTTCATTTACCATTTTAATTTTCATTTATAATTAAAAATCTTTTAAATTTTATAATCCAACAACTTCAAATTTAAAAACTCCTAATTTAATTATGTATTTATTTTTGGAACTTTCTTTTAAAGGCATTAAATATATTTTATAAAGATAGGTAATTAAATTTGGGATATTTCTGTCAATTATGTGGAGTTGTCAAAATAGCCATAAATAGGGATTTTAAATGATTATTATTATCATTTATTTTTTAAATAAAGTTTTTAGCATATTTAAATAATAATAATAATAATAATAATAATAATAAAAGAGTTGCTTATTGAACAAGTATGTTTCCAAAAGAAAAGACGCTAAAATAAGAACATAAGAAGACAACGGTGAGTCAACTTAAAGATTAATGAATCTGATGATTAAAGTTTTATACTAAATAAAAAATTAATATCATTTTTCTTTTAAAAAAAATTAAGAATATTAATAAAATTTTAAAAATTGAATTAAAAAAAAAAAAAAAAGGGTAGTTAACAATAATTTTTTAAAAGTAGCTCCATAAATTAAAATTTAAAATTTAAAATTTAAAGAAAAAAAGTTATAAAAATACAAAATGAATATAATTAAAAATAAATTAAAATTTAAAACAAAAGAAAAGTAAACATGTTACATTATATTTTGGTAACTAAAATTTTAAATTTATTATATTTTATTTCTAAAATTTACATTTTAAATTTTATTAAATAAAACAAAAACAAAAAACAAAATTGTTGTTTTTCAATGACTAAAATAAAATGAACTTTAAAATTATTATAATTATTTTTTAAAATGTGGGATATAAATGAAATTTAAAATAAAATATCCCTGTTTTATTATTATTAATTCGACGACATTTAAAGTGGCCTCTTTATTAATATATGTATGAAATTCATTATTGAGTAATACTTTATTTAGACTTATTTTTTAGATTACATTAATGAACGGAAATAAAGTATTATTCCATATTATCCCACTTTCATTAAAATATAATGGTTTGACTAAGATGGCTGATTCCTAAATAATGCTTTGCATGCTTCTATTCTCATCTAATTTTTATATATATATATATATATATATATATATATAATAATGCTTTTCTAATATAAATATAATTAGATAAGTATTTAACCCCATTTATAACCCCACAAACAATAAATACACTTCTAAAAAAACAAAACATAAATATTATTGAATTAAATATGGTAAAATAAAACTCAAACACAACAATCAATTTGATAGCTAATGAACTTAATTAACAAATAAACTTCATTATAAAATAAAAAATTAATGAAGAAATTACAGAGACTTCAATTGTGCATGTAACCTGGCTTCTCTATTATTTACCCTGAAATCATTAGAAGGAAAAAAAAAAACCCCCAATTTCTGGATAAATAATTGGAGACCCTAAAGTAAGCTAAAAAGTTACAGAAATAGCTTCCATGGCAACCACCAGTACAGCTTCAGCATAGCACTCAAAAGGCCAAGAACATAATAAATTAATCTCAATATCAAAACAACAATCCTCTATCTATCTAATCAACATATCGATAAACGTGATGTTCGTCGTCCTACATTTCCCGCTCGCTCCCCTAAAACTATCAGTAAGAACTGGGAGGATTATATTTTACTCTTCCTGTGTCTATCAGGTTCTGTAAACTAAAATAAAGAGTATAAGACTACTAGGGCGTGTTAGGAAATAACATACATCTAATATCTCTATCTAGTTTATCGAACTAACGTGACAAATAAACATAACCAAGAAATAAGTGTATGCTAAAGCCTACAGCAGAGCACAGCACACTACATTGAAATTGTACTAGATGGGGACAACCATATTAGGCATAAACTAGCTTGCAGCAGTGTAGTCTACATAATAGTGTCTAAAACCATACAATAAAAAGTCTAATACACTCTTCTCGTCTTTTTCCAAAGCATCCTTGGACCTCTAGTGTTTGTGAGAGAACACTGCCTATCACTGGGCCACAAAACTAAAGGAACCTGTGTGTTTGAAAAACTCTATGGCAATTCTTAGGCGAGACAGCATTCGAGTGAGACTTCTGTTCTAGCTTCCAAGGAGATGGATGGTACTGACTACGCAACGATTCTACCTTGCATAGGGATGGTATCGACTACTCCCACTATAGCCTCCCCTTCCATACAAACCACCTGCTCCTCCGTAACTAGCACCAGGACCTGAGTCATAACCTCCACCGTAACCTGAACCTCCATAGCTCCCATAGCCATCAACCCCTCGACCATATCCTCCTAAGCCACTTGTGCCATAACCCCCACCAAACCCACCACTGTAAGGACCAAATCGACTAGAATAACCAAGGGATGATTCACCTCGGTAGCCACCTAAGCTACTGCTTCCAAAACCTCCATAACCACCACCAAAGTCACCACCACTACCATAACCATAGCCACCCCCAATCCTACCACCAAGACCACCTGCAGTCCTAAAGGGACCAGGTCCAAAGCCTGCATCAAAGTCCCCATAAGAACCACCATATCCACCAAAGCCATCATTGAATGAACGAGCCCTAGAATTGCTACCATATGCAGGAGCAGGTGGTGGGTTTGAGGATTTCTTTGGTTCAGCTTTCTTGATCTCCACCTACAACAAAGTAACTTAGTTAACCTAGATCTTCTGCAATTTAACTATTCTGATAGCCCTTGCCTTAGAAGATCTATACCTGTATAACCTCAACCTAAAATTAGTAGCAAAAAGAAGTAGCTAATCGCATAATACTTAAAAGATACGATTGTATAAAGTGAAAGGGTTGAAAATTGTCCATTATTATTAAAACTGGAAAATACGATGGTGCAAAACCCATGGGAAACACAATTTGGTTTACACTTTGCTCACTTGCGGTCCATTTATATAAGCTCACCTGGGTACCAGACATATCTATCATATTTCCTTTGGATAAAATTTCATCTACAACTTCTTCCTCGTCAAAAACTATAAACCCAAAGCCTCGCGAACGGTTGGTTTCATGGTCACGTATAATTTGGTGTTCCACAACTTTCCCAAACTTGGAAAAGAAATGTTTTAACTCATCTACAAGCAAGATACGTAATAAACATATTAAAACACAACATAGAAACTACATCAATATGAGAAGAACAGATAAAAAGTGGCTGAAACAAACACTGGTCCTGCCAATAAAGAACACGCTTCAACATATAACTCAATAACCTTACCTTCAGTAACCGTTGATGGAATCCCACCAACAAATATCTTCTTCGTCTTAAAATCCTTTGATTGACCTTGTCCTTTCGGGATGGTTCTCTTGATTTCAACCTATCTCCATTTAGCAAAGTAAATCCCAGAAATAAAATAAATAAAGCATAAATTCATGCAACAACAAACATATTACAACTGTATGATTATAAACCATCCAATAAAATACAGAAAAAGACTAATAATTAACCTCATAAGACCACGGGAAACAAAAACATTTTACGCCATTCAACAATCCAGCAGAATATAATGTGGTGTAAGCCAGTTAGCAGGAAGAAGAAAAACAAAATAATTAAGATGACGTACCTGTTTTCCATTGATGACGTGTGTATCTTCGATAACCTTGTCAACCACAGAAGGATCAGCATAAGTAATAAACCCAAAACCTCTTGGTTGTCCGGTATACCGATCCTTCATGATCACCGAGTCCGTTATCTCTCCATAATCACCAAAATGCTTGTTGAATTGAGCTAATTTTTCCAAGAACACAATGAAAAAGACCATCAGCTGTAGCCGAATCTAAGCTAAATTGCACTTAATCAATATACAGAATTAGCAAATCAAGAATTTATTTAATTATCAATGAACCGCAATAGAAGAGGTGCTAAGCTAGCCATTCAAAATATGAACACCCATCAAGAATAACAGGTAATTTCAGCAGAATTAAACATGGGTACAGAAACTCGTCCCTAATACATGATTAAAAGAAAACAAAAACTCACTGTAAGTTGTATCCTTCGCCAATCCTCCGATGAAAATCTTCCTGGGAAAACAAAAATAGCAAAAAAGTGAGAACACAAAATCGAGATCTAAAGAAAATCAAGACAAAGGAACTGTTTGACAGGCCCGAGAGGGGGATGACATATAATAATGGAATCTGGCACTTAAGAAAGCCCTTTTCCCCAACTCATCAAACTTTTTCAGAGAAGCACCGAAAGAAAATAAAAATTGAGAAAGGAAAAGAAACAAACCCGGGGCTAGCGCCATCGCCGGTGTGAGGATTTTCGCTCTTCGATTTGGACGCCATGAGGAATTTGGCTGGCGGATGCGTTGTCGAAGAAGATCGATGAGACGTGGAGAAGAAGATGAAAGATCGTTGATTTAGGTTTTCAGTGGAATTCCGAACTGAAAGAGGGTAATGAATTTTAACGGTCCAAGAGAGAGAGAGAGGTAGCATTTTTATATGTCAATCGGGTTGATACTTGGCCGGCCCAATAGTTGGGCCCATGGACATTGAGCCCAACTTCAAATTTTAATTTTGGTAGGAGATGCATTTTAAGACCGTGAAGCGAACTGGTATATGTAATAGGTATACAGTATCTACTAACATTGTTTTAAGTTTTTACAAATAGTATCTGTAACAGCCCAGATCCACTGCTAGCAGATATTGTCCTCTTTGTGCTTTCCCTTTCGGGATTTCCCTTAAGGCTTTAAAACGTGTATGCTAGGTGACGGTTTCAGTTTGTTCTCCTCCCAACCAACGTGGGACATCGAAGGGCCAGTGTCCTCGCTGATACTCTTTCCTTTCTCCAATGGATGTGGGACCGCCTCCAAATCCACTCCTTCGGGGAACAGCGAGAAGGCTGACACATCATCCAGTATCTAGCTCTAATACCATTTGTAACGGCTCAGATCTACTGCTAGAAAATATTGTCCGACTTTTCGTTTCGAGCTTCCCTTCAAGACTTTAAAACGGGAGGGAAGGTTTCCAATGGTGGTTTCTTTCCCCTCCCCTCCTGTAACACGATTGAAAATTTTAAAATAACTGAGATGATAGCATTCTTATTCAATTTCAAGCGTCCCGAGCTTCGATCCAAATCTTCAACACACACTCGGATGATCTTGAAAACGAATGCGTTTCTTCTCTACCCAATCAGAACGAAATGATTTGCTCTGTATCTCTACTTCACGTTCCCCCACTTCCCCAAAGAGCCTCTCCCACTCCAAATCCGATCACCCATCTTCTCCACAACTTCTCCTCCCCGTTTGAGCTGAAGCAAGTCCACGCCCATCTCCTCAAAACGAATTCTCCCCTCTCCTCCCTCCCTCTTTCACGGGTAGCTTCAATTTGTGCTCTGAATTCGAGTTTCTCCTACGCCAAGCTAATCTTTGAGCTCGTGGACGCATCCGAAGTCGCCCTCTGGAACACTTGTTTGAGGTCTTTTGCCGAGGGAGATTCCCCTGTTGATGCCATTTCACTTTTTTATCGTTTGCGTGAGTTTGATGTTTGCCCTGATAATTATACTTGTTCGTTTGTTTTGAAAGCGTGTTCTCGGTTGTTGGATGTTAGGAATGGTAGGATTGTTCATGGGTATGTTGAGAAACTTGGATTGCAATCGAATATGTTCTTGCTGAATATGATTGTTCATTTGTATGCGTTGTGTGGCGAGATGGGTGTTGCCAGGATGGTGTTTGATAAAATGCCGCAGAGGGATGTGATAACGTGGAATATTATGATTGCCCAATTGGTTAAAAGAGGTGATATCGTGGGTGCGTATAAGTTGTTTGTTGAAATGCCTGAGAGGAATGTGAGGTCGTGGACTTCGATGATTGGTGGATATGCCCAATGTGGGAAGTCCAAGGAGGCCGTCGATCTGTTTTTGGAGATGGAAGAGGCTGGTTTATTGCCTAATGAAGTGACGGTGGTGGCTGTTCTTGTTGCTTGTGCTGATATGGGGAACCTGGATTTGGGGAGAAGGATACATGACTTCTCTAACCGAATTGGCTATCATAAAAATATTCGTGTTTGTAACACTTTGATTGATATGTATGCAAAGTGTGGGTGCTTGGATGATGCCTATAGGATCTTCAACGACATGGAAGAACGCACGGTCGTTTCCTGGTCGGCTATGATTGTGGGACTCGCAGCCCATGGACAGGCTGAGGAGGCTCTTGCATTCTTCAATAAAATGATAAACACAGGCATGAAGCCCAATGCAGTGACTTTCATTGGTATCTTACATGCCTGCAGCCACATGGGAATTGTTGGGAAAGGCCGTAAATATTTTGCTAGCATGACTAAGGATTATGGGATAATTCCTAGGATTGAGCACTATGGTTGTATGGTTGATCTTTTCAGCCGAGCAGGGCTGCTACAAGAGGCACATGAGTTCATCATGAACATGCCTATTGCACCTAATGGTGTTGTTTGGGGAGCCCTCCTTGGTGGTTGCAAAGTTCACAAAAACATAAAATTGGCCGAAGAAGCCACCCGTCACCTCTCGGAATTGGATCCGCTAAACGATGGATACTATGTGGTCCTATCGAACATCTACGCAGAAGCAGGAAGATGGGAGGATGTAGCCCGAGTGAGGAAGTTGATGAGAGACAGAGGAGTAAAAAAGACTCCTGGCTGGAGTTCAATCATGGTAGAAGGAATGGTTCACAATTTTGTTGCAGGGGACGAGACCCATCCTCAGACCGAGGAGATATACAAGACATGGGAGAAGTTGCTCGAGCGAATGAAGCTCGAAGGATACGTGCCCAACACCTCGGTGGTGTTGCTGGACATGGAAGATGATCAAAAAGAGAAGTTTTTGTTTCGACATAGTGAGAAGTTAGCAGTAGTCTTCGGGTTAATCAAGACAGGACCTGGAACTGTTATTAGGATCATGAAGAATCTACGAGTCTGCGAGGATTGCCATGCCGCTTTGAAGATCATATCAATTGTTAGTACCAGAGAAATAGTTGTTCGGGATAGAAATAGATTCCATTGTTTCAAAAACGGTTCTTGTTCTTGTGGTGATTACTGGTAGTTGTAGTTGAGATAAATGCTGATTTGTGAACTAGTGGTTCTTGTTCTTGTGGTGATTGAAGGATGAAATATATGAGAATCCCCATGAAAGCAGCCCCATCATCCACAGAAGGTGACAAGATATAGTTATGCCTTGCCCACCATGCCTTGCCTACAGCCCCCAATGTCAGATAGTTTCACTGCTCTAGCTGGTGGCATGCCCAAACCACCTCCAATGATGATGTGCATATTTTAGATCTAACCCACTTTTGGTTGGGGAACCGGCGGGAAAGCCATCTACAGGGGCTGGAGCAAGCAAGCCAATGAGGAAAAACCAGTTCATCTCTAGGTAAACACCCAACTGTTCCCACATTCCAAGTAGCCTGACGACGATGCGTTGTAGAAAACATCCTCACCGGGGCATGCCCACAAACTTCCTTCTCATCACATATGTAACAATCAATGCCCAGAACTCAGAATAGAATTCGAAATTCGAATTCGGACACAAACTTCCTTCTGACCGTTAACAAACTATGTCCAGAATTCAAGTCAGGATTCAAAATCCGAATTCAGCACCCGATAACCCCAACATTCTCTTGCGATATTGTCACATTACTTGTGTTCGCTTCACATTATTTAACGATGACCAGCTCAAAAATAATAATGCCAATTTATTTATATATAAAAGTGGTAGAAACCTCTTTTCAAACTAAAAAAAAATGTTCGATTTATTATTTGTGATCGGGACATCTAACATGTGGCCATAGACAACACGCATCAGACAAGCATGGTCGTGATACTATATTCGCATCCCTCAACTCAATATCAAAATGGTCTTATACGTAACCACCGTGCAACCATTCTATTTAGAGCCTTAGAATGGAAGTAGGCCCTTTGTCGAAACATTTTCCCTATATTGGTAGAAAACCTAGAAGGTCAACTTTTTGTCTACTACAAACAAAGTTAACTAATAATTCTCATCAACTTAATGACAAATTAGCTTATTGTACTAATACGACGTTAAGGTCATCTCGTAGTCTACCACTAACTCGACAATCTAGCTCATCACTATTAAAGTCTCGATGTTTTATTCCAACAGTACCTTGGTTATTGTTATAACAACTCCAACTTGAAGGTCATTTTCCGCCTGTTGGATGATGAAAGTCCTACATCGGCTAATTTAGGGAATGATCATGGGTTTATAAGTGAGGAATACTAACTTCATTGGTATGAGATCTTTTGGGAAGCCCAAAGCAAAACCACTCCAAAAAGAAAAAAGGAGTCACAAGCCTCCTCGAAGGTACGAACTCCAAAGGAGTCGAGCGATTAAGGTTCGAGGGGGGAGGTGTTGGATGATAAAAGTCCCACATCGGCTAATTAATTATTGTATTCATTCAAAAGTTATTAAGATGGAAGATAATGACTAAAATTGAAATTTAACCTAACTTATTTATTAATAAAAAATTAATTAATTAATTTAATATAATTGGTGGAAATTAAATAAAAATATTATTTATTTATATGAAATTGTATTTTAAAGCAAAACTTCAAACTATATGGAATAATAATAATAAATGGTTCGGTCGAAAATTGAGAAAACCGAACCGGAGTTGATGCTGGTAGAGAACCAAATTATATGGACTGCGCCAAAACCCTAAACCCCCCTTCGTCGACATTATTTTCAGTGTCTTCTCGTATATCTTCAATCGCCCAAATTGGTCGCTCCTTTTCTCTCTCACTCTGCAATTCCAGGTCTCATTGGTGTTTTGTTGAGGTTTAAAATCCTGCATCTTTACTAATTTTAGCTAGCTTCAATGCCTGCCGCCAAGTTCAACAAGAAGAAAGCTGTGAAACGAGACGACCCACAATCGAAAAGGAAGAAGAAGGACGAGCTCTTCACACCTAAACGTGGAAAGAAAGAGGAGGAGAATGATTCTGACCTCTCTGATGCTCTGGGTGAGGAAGAAGTAGAGGATGGAATGCTTGATGGTGATGAACTAGGATCTGGGTCCGGTTCTGGTTCTGGTTCTGAAGTTTCTTCTGATGGTGATGATCCCTTGGCTGACGATTTCTTCCATGGAAGTGACGAAGGTGATTACCTTTTTTTTTTCTTTTTGCTGTTAGTGATTTTTCGTATCCTGTTATCGTATTCTTCTGGGTTTCATGGATAATTTTTTGTTTTCTTATTGCAGAGAATGTTTCTCGTTCTGTTTCTGGTTCGGATTCTGATGAATCTGACATCGAAGAGAAGTCGAGAGCTATTGATGAAGAAAGAGCGAGGGAAGAAAAAGATGCTGCAGATGAAATGCAGCTCAATATTAAAGAAGAATCCGATGAGTTCAGATTACCAACCAAGGAGGTTACATTTATATGCTAATTCGCCGTGTTTTATTTACTTGAATTTGAAGCCGATCATTTTTTCTTTGTTTGAAACATCTTCGGTTTTACCAGGAACTTGAAGAAGAGGCGCTTAGACCTCCTGACATTTCAAATTTACAAAGGCGGATAAGAGAAAGTAAGCCTTTTCATTTGTTATCTGCAGTTTATTCTTTACCATAGCTCCTCCTGTACTTATGTTACTCATTGTTTGCTGAAATGTAATTTTAGTTGTTCGAGTGCTTACAAATTTCAAGGCCTTGAGGCAAGAGGGGGCGACCCGGAAGGATTATGTTGAACAACTTAAGAAAGATATTGGTTCATACTACGGTTATAACGAATTTCTTACTGGGGTTCTAGTTGAGGTAACAAGTCGTGTATTTTTTTTACTTATATTCGGTGTTGGGAGTGAAAGTTATTATGAAAGTTAATGATCAATCAACATGCTTTGTCTTCAGTTGTTTCCCGTTGTCGAGCTAATGGAACTTATTGAAGCTTTTGAAAAGCCAAGACCAATATGTTTGCGGACTAACACCTTAAAGGTAATAATTAACATACAGGTATCTCTGTTTTTTGGTATGCAACTTCTTATAATGTGTTTCTTATTCAATTACTTCTCTTTGTTCTTAGACAAGAAGGCGTGATCTGGCAGATGTTCTGATTAACAGAGGTGTAAACCTAGATCCTTTAAGCAAGTGGTCAAAGGTGAGGCACTTTGTTTCGGTAAATTTATCCTTGGTTCCCTTTCTTTCTGTTTTATAACTTAGTAGTTATATTTCCTATATTAATTGCAGGTTGGACTTGTTGTATATGATTCCCAAGTGCCAATTGGTGCAACTCCTGAATATATGGCTGGTTTTTACATGGTAAACTGTGTACTAATTATATTATATATTTATTTCCATTCATCACTGGCTTTTAGTGGTGAATATGTATATTTTGTTTGTTCAGCTACAAGGTGCAAGCTCCTTTCTTCCTGTTATGGCCCTTGCTCCTCAAGAAAAAGAACGAATTGTTGACATGGCGTAAGTGAATAAACAAGTTCTACAGTGTTTTCTCACCAGTGTTATTTCACTGTGATTTCTTCTAAACTAATGAAAAGGATGCCATATCCTTAAAGGTTGGCTTATTTGAAATTTAAATTCATGGCTATTGGCTATAATCTTGTTTTTTCTCTTGGGCGAATGAAATGGCTGCTTGATTCCATAAAGTAGCAACTAGAATCCACTATGTGTTACAATAGTATATCTATTAGTCGGATATTTGTCGCATTCTCATATAAGCATCTTCTCTTATAAAGCGTTTGAAACTATTGCAGGGCAGCACCTGGTGGTAAGACTACTTACATAGCAGCACTCATGAAAAATAGTGGTATGTAGTATCTAATTCAGATATGTTGATGTTAATCATATATTTCCCCATGCTTCACTAAAAAAATTATTTGGATCTGACAAGTCCATAAACAGGGTAATTATTGAAATAATCTTCTGACGATGTCCTTCTTAATATCTTTCTACTTAGTAAATATATTAATCTTATGTCAAACAAGAACTATTTGAAGCTATTACAGGAATATGTATAGAGTAGGAGTGTGCATGCGTTAAGTTTTCGGAGGTCATTTTTGAAAAACTAGAATCAACAATTACGTAGAATGCCACTGGATCAAACCAAACCATTCTTAAATATAACTGGTTGGGTCAGTTAAATCCAAATCAGTTCTTGGTTTAATTCAATTATGAGAATGGATGCCTGCAAGTTCGAGTGTTTTCTTTTTTGATTTTGTCTAATAAAACCACCATTGGTTGGTGTATTGAATATTGGTGTTAGTGAAAAAATTATTCGGCTTGGATGGTAGCATCTGACCTACGATTTATTTTCCTAATCTAGTAGGATTAGATGGTTGTTCCATGAGGTTAGCTAAGACGCGTGCAAGTGGACCTGGACGCTCATGTATACAAAAAAAGTACTGGTTTCTAATATTGCTTTCAGCAACAAAGAATTAACTAAAGATCTGTTTCCAAAGCCCAAAACAAGAAGTAGGGTATGGAATTGTGGAATGAGTTTCATCTGGTTCGACTGATAAGCAATTAGAGAAATGCTGTTGGCTCTTTGATTCTTTTGAGGGTTGTACAGTTTCACGTTACAAAATCTCTAGGACATGAAAAGGCTGATCTTGTACCACAGCACGTGCCCTCATTATTGCTTGTTTAATTGATCTTTTGTATCTTTTCTTTGCCAATCGTGATATGTAGAATTTCTTCTCTTAAATTGTTCGACTATCTCAGGAATAATATTTGCTAATGAGATGAAAGTACCAAGATTGAAGTCACTTACTGCAAATTTACATCGAATGGGAGTGACAAATACTGTTGTCTGTAACTACGATGGGAAGGAGGTCTGATTATCATTATTCTTGCCACCCACCTTCATTACTATGTTCCAATTTATTATATTATGTCTTTTAGGCTTTCCAATATGGTTAGGCTTGGTTGAAGTATGAAAATATTACTTCATTACTCTGTTTTTTGTGGACAATAAGCTGCTTCATGTTTTATGCCATAACAACATAAGCCCACACTAATTTTTTTCTTTTTTTTCTTTTTTTCTTTCTTGCTTATTATCGTTCAGCTCCCGAAAGTGTTGGGGATGAATACGGCCGATAGAGTTCTATTAGATGCCCCTTGTAGTGGATCTGGAGTAAGTACCCTTGTGTCTATTTAATGGGCTTTATTCCCCTGGGGACTTTTTATCTCCCTATCCCCGGGCCCTATGAAAAGAAAACCATATTTCTTTACTTCATTGCCATCTTTCCAATGATGACATTATCTTCTATTATCGTTCTTCAAACTGAATCTCGGTTTCATTTGTTAGGTTATATCTAAGGATGAATCTGTTAAAACCTCAAAAAGCCTTGAAGAAATCCAGAAATGTGCTCAGTTGCAGAAGGTATATCTCATCATTATGTGTTTTTGGGCATCGACGCTTGAAACATTCCATTAATTACGTTGGTTCCTTCGCACAAAACGAGAATTTTCCATTAATTTCACTCTTTGTCCCATACAGCAACTTATACTTGCTGCAATTGACATGGTTGATGCAAATTCAAAATCTGGGGGTTATATCGTTTACTCCACGTGTTCCATAATGGTCGACGAGGTTTGTATTAATCCAACCTCTCTTTTTTCTTTCGTGTTGATGCTATATTGTATATTACTAATTGCACATTCCCATCTTGCAGAATGAAGCAGTTGTTGACTATGCACTAAGGAAGAGGAACGTGAAACTTGTTCCATGTGGCCTTGATTTCGGACGTCCCGGGTACTCACCATGATCTTCCCTGCCCCCCAGTTTTTAAACTGAACGTACTCCCAGCATCGTTGTTCACTCCCTCAATTAACCAACATATTTTTGTTTTAGGTTTATCCGGTTTAGGGAAAAACGTTTTCACCCATCTTTAGAGAAGACGAGACGTTTCTACCCCCATGTCCATAACATGGATGGCTTTTTTGTAGCAAAGGTATGTTTCAACCTTAAAGGATCGATATATGTTGAGCACCCACCTTCCTACTCCATTGATACACTCATTAACTCTCTAGATTGATTGTACTGTGTAATATAACTATTTTACAGTTGAAGAAAATGAGCAACAAGATACCAACCACTCAATCTTCAGAAGCATTGGAAGAAGAGGCCGTGGAAGAGGAGGATATTGAGGCAGAGAAGAGTGCAAATGAGAAGACCGATGGCGAATGCCTTCACCCGCAAGTGAACGATGGTAAAAAGCGGAAGAAGGTCGTTTCGGAAAAACACGAAGTTGAAAATGGCGAAGAATCGAAGCCGGGTGTGGAAAAGAGGAAGAAGAGAAAATTTCCCTCGAGAGAGGAAATCTCAAAAGCTAGGTGAGAACCTGGCTGGCTGTGATCTATCCATAACTCTAGCCATAGTTTAGCCTTGAAATTTGATTCTTATGGCCTGACTGATCTTTCCTTTGAAACGTGATGCAGGGAAGAAAAGCGACAAGCTTTGAGGGAAAAGAAAGCTGGTGGGAGCAAGAAATAAGTGATTCGAGGTACGTGTAACGGATCGAGTAGTCGATATAGAAGGTAGTAAATCTTTAAGAGAGTGAAGAAATCCACAGATATCTGTTGAGCACACACTTGAAAGGCTGCTCTGCTTAACTCAACCATGGAAGAAAATATAATAGTTGTTGTACGAAACGTGTCCAATTTTGATAGCTAAGATAGATTGATGTAGTAGTAGGATCATTCTCTCCTCTCATATCATACTCTTTTGGTTTCTAATTTATAATTTTATGATGAAATTTTTATTCTTTATGGCCTTTTTTTAATGTTTAAAAATTATAATTTACCAATTTTCTTAAAAGCCATTAGCCAACGAGATATGGTGCACATGAAATTACCATTATGCCCTTCACTCTAAAAGAAACCACATGTTATTCTTATATACACTTTTGGAACTCTCCTCTAAAATTTTTGAATAAAAAATAAAATAAAATAAAATAATACTTGAAAATATCTTTAAACTTTTAAAAGAATTTTAAAAATATTCTAATTTTTAAGAGATTATAGAAAATTTCAAAAGTTTCATTAATATTATTTTTTTTTAACTAGTTTTTCATTTGGGATTCGTTTATTAATTTCATACTTTATACCATTTTAAAAAATATTTTATGAAAAAAGGTTTAGAAAAAAAAAAAAAAAACCTGGTCGGGATCTTGGTCGGTCTTCATGCAACCGCTGACATTCAATGAATAAAGAATGATTTAAAAGAGACAAAAAAAGGTCAGTTTTTCGTAAAGCTTTGAAACTTCAAATTTCCCATTTTCCGTTCTTGATCGTTCCCCTGAATTTCCCTTTCCCGTCTCACAAAGTCCTTCCTCTTTCTCATCATCTTAGACCCCAATTCCCCAATTTCACTAACAAGATCCATGTAAAACCGCCGCTTTCTCCCCATTTTTCCGGCCGCCGCCGGACCCATTTCCATTTCTTCTCCCATTCATCAGATCAAATCATGGGTAACAACAGAGAAAGACACGACCCTTTTTCTTGCCCCACAAACCCATCTTCCTCTTCTTCTCCCGTCTCTGTTTCCGACCCAAATTCCCTCATCGGAAGTTCCTCCGGAAGCTTCAAGAATGAGGGCTTTCTCTCCGACTTCAATGCCAACATCAGCGACGCCGTATTTGGATTCTCTTGCCCCCAGTTTCGCCACACCCAACTTGCTGGGACTGTGGATTTCTATGAACGCCATGTGTTTCTTTGTTACAAAAACCCTCAGGTTTGGCCTCCCAGGATTGAGGCGGCTGAGTTCGATCGCCTCCCGAGGCTGCTCTCTGCTGCCGTAATGACTAGGAAGGGTGATATGAAGAAAAATGTAGGTTTATGTTTAATGCCCACCAACTGTTTGATATTAGTTCTGCACTTTCATTTCTTGATTTTTTTTCTTTTTTCTTTGTTCTTTAACTGTTAAATTGGATTAGCTCTGTTGTTTGAGTGATTTGAGAATGTGGGTTTTGCAATGTGGTGGTTTTTGCTGTTATGTTGTACGTTTTTGCTTTAGATCTGGTGGTTTACTGAATATATGTTTCAGGCTCTTCTTTATGCGTTGTAGCTGGAAAAAAACTTAAGTTTGTAATGCTTTTGAGAGTGGATTTGAAGGCAACAAAGAAGTAGGTTTGTAACTTTGTTTCAATGAACATGACAAAATCTTGGGCTGGTTCCTTTAGTTTTCTTTCCCTTGTTTATTGTGGGAGTTTTCCTTTTCAATTTCTTCTTCTTTTTTGGGTTGCTTTGTTGTTCCTTATGATTCGGTTTGGTCCATGGTTCGTGTTTCATCTTTTGTTTGTTTGGTTGAGCATTAGTCTGATCTTTGTTGGAGGTTCTTGTTAATCCTTTAATGAGCTAGATTTATCACTTAAGTGATCAATACCATTTAGAATATGCATTCAAATGCTTCTTATTATCTCTCTACTTGTATGATGCTTGATATTTTCATCGTTTCTATGTTCAAACTTCTGTTTCTTTTGGAAATATTAGACCCACTTAACCATTTGCGAGGGATGTGACGGAACCGAGACGTCAAATGGGGATGTGTTAATCTTCCCCGACATGATAAGATACAGGTTAGTTCTGTCGTTACAAGCTTGATTTTAACTAACTTCATTCCGATGAACTCCTTGCTTATCCTTATGGCAACTCTAGAGTTGAAACATAATTTATCACGACCCGAGAGGGTGAATCATGAGATCTCACGTCGGTTGGAGAGAGGAACGAAGCATTTTTTACAAGGGTGTGGAAACCTCTCCTTAGCAGACTCGTTTTAAAAACTTTGAGAGAAAACCCGAAAAGAAAAGTCTAAAGAGGACAATATCTAGCGGTGGGCTTAGGTTGTTACATAATTAAATTGAACGTCTATGAAAAAACTGCAGGAGGTTGACCCATTTTGATGTTGACACATTTGTTGAAGAAGTGCTTGTGAAGAATGTCGACTGGCAGCCTGGATCTCCTGAAGCACTGAAGGGTTCATATGTTTTTGTGTGTTGTCATGGATCCCGAGATCGTCGGTGTGGCGAGTGTGGTCCTACATTGGTTAGTCGATTCCGAGACGAGATAAGATTTCTTGGTCTTGAAAATGAAGTATCTGTAAGCCCATGCTCACATATTGGGGGCCACAAGTATGCAGGAAATGTCATTATATTTGGATCAAACACCAATGGTGAAGTCACTGGGCACTGGTATGGGAGAGATTTGTATCTTAATTGATACTTCTGCTCAAATGTGATACCATGAATATGATACCTCTCGGTTTGTTTTCAGGTATGGATATGTTTCGCCAGAAGATGTGTTTTTATTGCTTCAGCAGCATATTTCGAACGGGAAGATTGTCGATGAACTCTGGAGGTATCACTCTTTTTACGAACCAAAAACTCTTATGAATGATAGGAGATTGTATATTTAGATGAAAATTCGATCGTTGTCGCTTAGTTTTCTATGTAGAGTACTAGATCAATTTACTTCTATTTGATTTGTTAAAGTTGTGGTTAAACTACCGTGAGATCCCACCTCGGTTGGCGAGGA
Organism: Cucurbita maxima; assembly: GCF_002738345.1. NCBI lineage: Eukaryota > Viridiplantae > Streptophyta > Magnoliopsida > Cucurbitales > Cucurbitaceae > Cucurbita > Cucurbita maxima. Next base: position 1,672,336 of record NW_019272022.1, read on the forward strand.
GGACGAAGCATTTTTTAGGAGGGTGTGAAAATCTCTCCCTAGCAAACACGTTTTAAAAACCTTGAGGGGAAGCATTGAAAGAGAACCATGTCTACTAGCAGTGGGCTTAGGCCATTACAAATGGTATTAGAGTCAGACGTCGGGCGGTGTGCGAGCGCGGACGCTGGGTCTCAAAGGGGGTAGATTGTGAGAACTCATATCGATTGGAGATGGGAACGAATGCTAGTTCGCTGTGCCTCGAGGGGGGGGTTGTGAGATCCCACATCGATTGGAAAGGGAAGCGAGTGCCAGCGTGAACGTTGGGCCCTGAAGGGGGTTGTTGGTGAGATCTCGCATCAGTTGGGGAGGAGAATGAAACATTCTTTATAAGGGTGTGGAAATCTCTCTCTAGCAGATGCGTTTTAAAATCCGTGAAGGAAAGTTCGAAAGGAAAAGTCCAAAAAGGACAATATCTACTAGCAGTGGACTAAGGCTGTTACAACTACCATTTACGTTCATAAGAACGTTACTAAGATGGGTTTTGAGCTAGTGTCGTACAAACTAAAACGTTATTTAATCTAAAATTATTGTTGAACATTCATTTTTAATCCTATATTGCATATGAACACTTAGGGGTCAGATGGGTTTGTCAGAGGAAGAACAGAAGCTGAGCCAACAACGGAGACTTAGTCTAATCAGTGAGACGAATGGCCATAAAAGCAAGGAAGAGTCGGCACAAATTGAGACCAACGATCCAAACTTCAATCTCTATAGTTCTCGTGTCGAGGTTGCAGCCTGCTGTCGGGGAGACAAAGAGGGTTACTCCTCTTGTTGTCAGAACCCCGAACTATCAGGAACAGTAATCGATTCAGATACAAACGACATTCCTATATTTGTTGTTACTGCAAAGAGCAACAGAAAACCAACTTCAGGAAGCATCAGTGGTGATGTGTCCTTCTGTAAGGTTGGCTCAATGCCGATATGGTTCGAGAGCTGGGAGCGTGAAGATACGTATGCTGTTGCTGCTGTTATCTGTGCTACTATGTCTGTTGCCATTGCTTATGGCTGCTACAAGCAGCTGTAAGAATGTAAAGGGTGAGGAAGAAGCTTCAATCTTCAGGTTTTAAAGTTTGTTTGCAAATGTTTTAGCAACATATTGATGTCCTTACACGGTTTGATGAGCAATCCTAACAATAATCCAATGCCTATGAGGTTTGATAGGACTACCTTAGAGCATTTAAGCCTAAGGTATATAACCGGGAAAGGCCAAGTAGACAACGTCCTAAGATTCGGACCTCAATTAGGTGCTGAGGGCTAATGTTATAGGTAAAATTGGACTAAGAAGAATATACGATCCAGACACACCGCTAATCAATATTGTCCTGTTTGAGCTCTCTTTTGGGCTTCCCCTCAAAGCTTTAAAACGCGTATTCTAAGGAAAAGTTTTCACACCCTTATAAAAGGTGTTTAGTTCTCCTCCCCATCTAACGTGGGATATCACAATCCACCCCTTTTCAGGGCCTAGTGTTCTCATTGGCACTCGTTTCTTTCTCTAATCGATGTGGGACCCCACCAAATACATCCCCCTTTGGGGCCCAGCATTCTTACTGGCACACCGCCTTGTGTCTACACCTTAGGAGAGCAGCCTCCTCGCTGGCACATAGTCTAGCGTCTGACTCTGATACCATTTGCAACGACTCAAACGTTAAACAACTATTGTCATTTTTGGGGTTTCCATCAAGGCTTTAAAACGCGTTTGTTATGGAAAGGTTTTCACATCTTTATAAAGGGTGTTTAGTTCTCCTCCCTAACTAATATGGGATATCACAAAGACAAATCCAAATTTCAAAAAACATCGAAGACTAAACTAATACAAAAAAGTCGAACATGAGATATATTCAAGCCAATTCATACGAACTAGTTCTATTATTATTTAAAATATACATAAAGAAAAGAAATTAGTTTATTATTATTATTGGTTTGAAAGTCAAAAGTAGTGAACATATGATGTATTGGTTAAAAAAATAATATAATAATGTAATAATTCCAAAATATCTCAATAATAGAGATATTACGATCAATTGTTGGGAGATACCTAAGTTTGACTAATTCTATTATTCTAACTTTTCTATAAAAATATGTTTTTCTTAATTTTGGGATGCAAGATTATGCAACTAAATAGGCTATGCGATGCACAATGAACAAACGAGAAGAGAAAGAAAACGGATCACAAAATAGTTGTTTGCAGTACCAAAGTGAAATTGAGGACATGTTTAGATGTATGTTATGTACGTTTAAAGAGGGAATGCGATATGAAATACAAAATATGTACTGAAATGACGACTACATAATACGTGGACCAGACAAACGTCTTGTTGACATTCTTCTGTGACTATTGAGCTCTCGACCAACTCCGTCATGCATCGAAAAAAGAAAATGTAGAAAGGAATTAGTATATACCTTGTAAGCAACGTCTATTGCATTCTTGACCTAGTAGGAGACCACGAGCTATCTCTAGATCATCTAGATATATCGTTCTTGTTGTGCACGGACTTGGGTAGCTAGTTAGCCTACGCAACAATGACAAGTGTCTAAGTTGAGACACTATCTCAAGGAACACTCTCCTTATTAGGTGGAAACAACAGGATAAATCTTAGTCTGCTCGTCATCCATAAGAGATAACTGGCAAACTTATCTCACAAGCCATGAAGTCGTCCAAGGTCGGGGACGCTACCCCATGTGCGTGCCAGCTCTGCTGACTACTCACATGATCCGCGTCCTCCCACAAGATGGACCTACTATGAACCAGCCAAACTCTCTCACTCAGATTATAAATCCCTAATTGACCTCACGCCTAGCTCAATGGTAGTACCGGAGTGGAAAGGAAAGTGGAAGCTCCACAAACGCTGCACTTTTTCCGTCTCCCGTATGTTCTTCACTAGCTCAATACCAATCCGATCATTGGTTGAACGGTAATATTTCAAAAAAATTATAATTATGTATTCCAAAATAATTATAATTATGAAACATTAAACAAACAAAAAGTAATCCCCACAAATATTTAATTAACTACAAATAAATAATAGGTAATTAGTTATAATTATTAAAAATTAAATATAGTCATTCTATCTCGACAAAAGACCCAGACCCAGTTCCATAATTTTGAGCCCGCTATCTCGATCGTGATTTTCCAACCACCAAAGGAAAAAGTCCTTCCTTTTTGGCTGGTTGTAGGTGAGGAGGGATTCAAACCCCGGATATCGTGGTTCGTAGCCACGTGCTCTAATCCTCTAAGTAACAAGTCCCACCCTGTCTCCACTGGATATGTTCTCGGGGTACCCTAAAAAAGAATCTTTCCTCTCCCAAACCATTTCCCATTTCTGGTTAAGAAAATGGGAGAGCGACTCTTATTAACCGTAATAAAGTTCACAACCCAACCTAACAAAACTTATTATTTTTTTTAGTTCGGTTGAGTTGTCGAGTTATTTTTTAATTATTTAAAAAATCATACTTATTCACGATACATATTATTTTTTAGTTCGGTTGAGTTGTCGAATTATTATTTTTAATTATTTAAAAAATCATAATTATTCACGATAAATATTACGTTAATAATTAAAATTTTATAGACATCAAATATCAAATATTTATAAGTTACTATGCATCATTAACATCGGTTACAAATGTTAAATATTCTTAAATATGATAATAATCTTATAAGTATGGTTGAGTGGATTGTAGGCTTGTTTTCGGATTGGCCAGGTTGACCAATAGCAAACTGATCTGAATTTTTATATGATTTGGATCGAGCAGTTGGGTAGACGAATTATTAGATTTGTACTCCACTCCAAATTTATTTATTAACCTTTTTTATATTGTAAGATTAAATTTTGTTACTTATTTTCCAACTATTAAATATTACTTAATTCTCCCATATATTCAATATTCTAATTTTCATGCCCTGAAGTATTAATTCATGAATAAAATAAATTGTGTTATTCTTGTAATAATTTCGTACTTCACTAATAAACTATCAATTATATACATATTATTTCATATCAATTTCTTTCTTAGTAATAATCATTTAATTTTTCTTTTTTTTTTTTATAATAAAAATAAACCTATAAATATTACTCCCATCTATAATTTTGCCTTATTTCAAAAAAAAAAAAAAAAAAAAAAAAAAAAAAAAAAAAAAAAAAAAAAANCTTTGTCTACGAACAAGGAAGCTATAAGTAATGCAACTATGAATCTCATGGAGAGTTCGATCCTGGCTCAGGATGAACGCTGGCGGCATATTTAGTATATGCAAGTCGGACGGGAAGTGGTGTTTCCAGTGGCGGACGGATGAGTAACGCGTAAGAACCTGCCTTTGGGAGGGGAAATAGCTAGAAACAACTGCTAATACCCCGTACGCTGAGGAGCAAAAGGAGGAATCCACCCGAGGAGGGGCTCGCGTCTGATTAGCTAGTTGGTGAGACTATAGCTTACCTAGGCGGATGATCAATAGCGGGTAGGTGGGGAATTTTCATTTAGTATTTTGTTTTTATTGTTTTTAAGAATTAAATCTATAAATAGATTCTCTACTTTTTATTATCTATATTTTTTTTTTTATTTATGTTCTTAAAACTATAAAAAAAAAAAAAAAAAAAAAAAAAAAAAAAAAAAAAAAAAAAAAAAAAAAAAAAAAAAAAAAAAAAAAA
>NW_019272022.1:1677304-1685665 GCF_002738345.1 Cucurbita maxima
AAAAAAAAAAAAAAAAAAAAAAAAAAAAAAAAATGAAACTCACAATTTAGAAATAACAGATTAGGTTAGGTTTAATTTTTTTAATTTTTTTTTGAAATTTTAGATTAGTTGGATTAATGTTTCGAGCCATTTGAATAAAATTCATAACCCAACCTAACCCAATTATCTATTTTCTAGTTGGGTTATCGGGCTAGTTGTCAAATAATTTTTTTAAAATTATTTAAAAAAAAAATCATACTCATCTATCATAACATTAATAACTAAAACATCAAATATTCACAAATCATATCGTAACATGATTACAAACATTCAAATATTCTTAATTTATAATAACTTAGTCAATTTGACCAATCGGATCCTGAAGGTATGATTACAATACTGGTTAACTAAAAAAAGTATCACCTATGAATCAACCATAATTTCTCGATTTCTAAAAATTCAACCTAATCCAAGTCGAGAAAAAATTTAACCCACCTAAGTAAAATTTACTGTTTTGAGTTAAATAATTCGAATCAAGTAATATGTGAGCGTGACATGTGGGATGAGATATTGAGTGGGGACAACATTACTAAGAGTGACATGTGATGTGAGAAGCAAAACAACGCAAATCATTTCAACATAAATACATAAATTAATACAAAAAAAAGGGCAAAACCAAGATCCAATTTCTTCTTCTCTTTCATAGACGACTTTGCTTCTGCTGCTACCTGCCCTGCCATGTCCACACTCAACTTTTCACAAGCTCATCTCCCTAGACTTATGGGCAAGAAATCGATGAACATGTCAGATGTATCCATCATTCTTATATCTGTTCTAAATTCAAGTGTTCAAAGTCAAGATTCAATATTCAGGATTAACCCTATTAAACATAAACAAACATCATTGATATAAAGAATTATACCTCCTTTAGTGTTTGCCATAGACTTGGCTTCTCTTTGCTGCAACCCTTTGGCCCTACTCATTAATTTATCTTCCACTTCTGTCATCCCAACCCATTGCAACTATATATATATATACACATATAATACACTCATGAGGTTGATATATTCGAGAGAGAGAGATGGTAAGTGAAGGGTATTTGCCATTGTTTGAGACTAAAGAAGGTAAGGGGAGAGTTGCATATAGGGTTTTTGCAGCCTCCATTTTCGTGGGGATTTGTTTCATTTGGAGTTACAGAGCAAGGTTTGTACCAGAAGAAGAAGGAAGATGGGGTTGGCTTGGTTTGTTTGCTGCTGAGATATGGTTCGGATTTTACTGGATTCTCACTCAGGCTCCTCGTTGTAATCCAATTTACAGGCGCACTTTTAAACACAACCTCTCTAAGAGGTTGCTCTCTCTCCCTCTCTCTCAGTTTCAGTGTTTCTTTCGCTTGGATTCTATGATGTTTGAATTGGGATATTGTTGTGGAACATGAGGAACAAGCTCCCTCTCTGTTTCTCTAACTTGGTTTATGTGATTTTTTAAATGGGATGTTGTGAACAGGCATGAGGGACACTTACCTGGAGTGGACATATTTGTGTGCACGGCAGATCCTGAGATGGAGCCACCAGCTATGGTCATCAGCACAGTATTATCAGTCATGGCATACGATTACCCGCCCGAGAAGCTCAGCGTGTACCTTTCCGATGATGCAGGCTCCGAGCTCACCTACTATGCTCTCATGGAGGCCTCTCAATTTGCAAAGCACTGGATACCATTTTGCAAGAAGTTCAACATCCAACCAAGGGCACCTGCAGCTTACTTTGCCTTACACACTGATCATCAGAGCAACGAAGAAGTCTTTGTTCAGGTACTTTATAAAAAGAACGATCTTCTAAGAACTTTTTATGTTCTATTTCATTTGAATTTGAATCCCTGATCCGATAAAATATGTGTAATCAGATAAAAAATAAAGAAATCAAATCATTCTTTTTAAGTTAACTAGAATCTGATGAAAGGCATAATTACTGCACATAGCCATCATTATCATTTCAAGTTAGTTTCCAGCTACATGTAACAGGTGATATCTGTATTAGATCATAGCTTGTTTTTGAACTAAAACCGAACAATGAAACACAGCATGCAATATTGAGAATATTTCAAGTTCGCACTAATGGCTGCTTTTACCTGAATGGTTTCTTCTTTTGAAGAAACTATACAAAGACATGGAGAGTAGAATCAAAGCTGCAGTTGAGCTAGGTCGGGTTCCTGAAGAAATACGGTCAAGTAGTGAAGGGTTTTCCCAGTGGGAAACTTATACATCTCGTCGCGACCACGATACTATCCTTCAGGTAATTTCTGTCACTTTCCCTTCATGAAAAATTTAAAACACATCAGATTACATACATTAAAGATTGCACACATCTCTCTGTTTACACTTTCTCATGTTACTTTCTCCAATATGTTGCCTTAATCTAGAGATGCAAGTATTTCTAATATTTGATTTTCTGTTCCCAACATCCCAGATATTAATAGATGGGAGAGATACAAAAGCCACAGATGTTGAGGGGTCTAGGTTACCAACTTTAGTGTATTTGGCTCGTGCTAAGAGTCCTCAGTATTTCCACAACTTCAAAGCTGGAGCCATGAATGCGCTGGTAATTATCTACTTGAATGTGCTCATAAAGAGAGACACAGGCCTTAACCTACACATACCTTCACAAAAGTTAAATTTGTTCGAGAATACAACTACAGCACCTTAAATATCAAGCTAATGCACTGATTAACATTACTTTTCACAATCAGATATCATTCAATCTACATGGATACTAGTTAATGCTTTAGAACATGTTACGTGAGTAGTACTAACCTGGTTGTGCATGGTTCCATTTTCAGCTTCGGGTCTCATCACAGATAAGCAACGGGAAAATCGTACTCAATGTCGACTGTGATATGTATTCAAACAACTCTGATGCCATAAGAGATGCACTTTGCTTTTTTATGGATGAAGAGAAGGGCCACGAGATCGCATATGTGCAATTTCCACAGAAGTTTGACAATGTATTGAAGAATGAAATCTACTCAAGTACTTTACGAGTCCATAGTGAGGTAAGTGGTAGTCAGTACCAGAAAGTTCAAAAGGTTTATAGGTAGCTTTGTTTCAGTTGTTCAGTAATTCAAATAATGGGCGGAAATTTATATAGTTTTTTTTCTTGCAGGTGGAATTCTCTGGTTTCGATGGTTTCGAAGGCCCAATATATATAGGAACAGGCTGCTTTCACAGAAGAGACGTTCTCTGTGGTAAAAAGTACAGCAAGGGATACAGAAATAACTGGAACAGTGACTACAGGAATTTTAAAGACAGTGTAAATGAACTAGAAGAAAAATCAAAGCATCTAGCAAGCTGTTCATATGAAGAGAACACTCAATGGGGAAAAGAGGTCGATCTCTTTCCTCGTCCATCACTTCCTCTATATATCTTCCTCTCTCACAATTCTGAGCCTGATCAACAAGTTTTAAATTGCAGATGGGTTTGAGATATGGATGTCCTGTAGAAGATGTTATAACTGGGTTGTCAATACAATGCCAAGGATGGAAATCGGTTTATTGCAACCCAGAGAGGGGAGCTTTCCTAGGTGTTGCACCAACCACATTACTTCAGACACTAGTTCAACATAAGCGATGGTCGGAAGGAGACCTTCAGATTCTTCTTTCTAGGTACAGTCCTGCATGGCATGCTCGTGGAAAGATCAGTCTAGGCCTACGAATGGGATATTGCATCTATTGTCTCTGGGCTGTTAATTCCTTGGCAACAATATATTACTCCATCATCCCCTCACTTTACCTCCTCAGAGGTGTTCCCTTGTTTCCTCAGGTAAAGAACTTCCCAGCCAATTTCGAAACTTCGTAGTATTGAGAATTGTCGATAGACTTGCAGCTTACTGCTTCGTTTACTCAGGTTTCAAGCCCATGGCTAGTACCCTTCACATATGTGATACTTGCTAAGTATGCTGCTAGTTTCGTGGAGTTTTTGTCGGCTGGAGGAACAATCCTAGGGTGGTGGAATGATCAGAGGATTTGGCTCTATAAGAGAACAAGTTCCTATCTCTTTGCTTTTATAGACACTGTCTTGAAGATACTCGGGTTTTCTGATTCAGCATTTGTAATCACAGCTAAAGTGACCGATGAAGAAGTCTCCAAAAGATATGAAAAGGAGATGATGGAATTTGGAGCTTCCTCCCCAATGTTTACTGTTATAGCAACAATTTCTTTGGTTAATTTGCTTTGCTTTCTTGGTACAGTCAAGAAAACAGTAGAGAGTGGCAGTGGTATGGTGATGGCCTTTCATACAATGGTCTTGCAGGTTCTTCTTTGTGGGATTCTGGTTCTGATCAATTGGCCTCTGTATCAAGGACTTTTCTTTAGAACAGATAAGGGCAGGATGCCAACCTCCCTCACCATTAAATCCTTCATATACGCTCTAGCCACTTGTATTTCCTTTTCATTTCTACTCTAATTTGGGATAGTACATGTAGGGGTGTCTTTTGTTTTCGTTTGTTCGATTCGAGAGTTCATTACCTTTATCTTTTGCTCTCCTAAAATATAGACTTTAAAGATTTGCTTTCTAGGCTCTGTAAAAGTCTGCAACTTTCTAAGGTATCTCTAAGTGTGTGTAGTTTGTGTAATAGGCAAACTAAACCAGAGATCAAATTCTTTCCTTCGTGGGTCCTAGGTTCGAATCTTGTTGGTCAAATAAATGTTTGTGTTATGGGAAAAGGCTATGTCAAAAGAAAAGCAAAAGAGTCGTATTACATTAATTATACCAACCACAATTATACATGATGTCCAGTGCAAAGCTTTACAGCTCACACTATAGGCAAAGACAGAATAGCAACTTTATCCTCTAATAAAAAACCACCATATTAATAGTATGAATACAATACATGTTCGTCTTCTTTTACTTCTTCCTCCACAACAACACTCAGATTTACATGAAATTGAATAAAATTTAGTAGGACCTTCAAGGCTCCATGAAAGTTCATCGTATTCGAGAGGCCACAGCAAACACGACTATAGAATAATATTTTTTTCAACTGAGACCTCTTAACCCAACCTTCTCAAGACTCAGCAGGGGGACTTTGGATACAGCAAAGCCATTTCTTCTGATAATCATCCACATGAGGAAAAAAAAAAAAAAAAAAGTCCAAAGAAAACTTGTAAATACATTATGTAAGGTAAAACTGCAGATTATTCATTTTATACACATAAGAACCAGAAAAGAGTAAACAAAGCACCAAGATCAAGCCATTCAACTCAAATGACTACATTTGTGCAACAAGAACCCGAGCCCTCTCAAAGATATAGAAAACTAGGAAATTCATGTTCCACGCACACACAGTTCCTAACAAGGCATATACAATCAAACAAATGCTAAATTTTTAACATTAAATGATGTGATCTCATCCCTCCTAAAAACTGTTCGATATGTTTTTAACATTCGTGTACCTCATCGATATGTTTCAATTCCAGATGATGATATTTCCCAAGAATTTGAACAAACCTCAATGCAGATATATGTGCATACATGCACACTCACACTAATCATAATCAACGCTCTCAGAAATTCATTGACAGTAATAGACCAAACAATGGTCTAATGTTTCAAAAGAAACATTCTTTAGATGCCAATTAGTTAATACTATCAATAGACATGCCATCTAAGACGACCATCCAACATCAAAATTGAAAAAGGATTATGAATGATGTCTTACAGGCGGTGCCTTGGCAGGATTTGCTCCAGGCCTGCCCTGTGCATCAACTTTTCCAGGTGAATCAGGTTTGCCGCCTGTTTTCTTCTCATCTCTAGCTTTGTTAAAAATCACAGTAAATCCCTCAGCAGATGTCGGATCATTAACATCCCACTCACCAAATTTGGGCAATGGCCGACCCTTGTCCTACAGAAAGAGAGAATAGCAAAATGTACCCTCTGTGAATCTGGTAACTTTCATTAACAATCAGACTATGAATCTAACATCTATGCAATATTGCTTTATGGCCACAGATTTAATAAATACCTTCAAATCCGATACGAATCAATCAAACAATAAACAATGGACCAATTAAAAAGTTCGCTCCAAGAGCACAATATATCTGAATGTAGCCAACGCTTTATTGATTGAAAGTTTAGAAACGACCTCGAACAACGAATTAAAATCCAGATTTTCGTCCGATTAAAACTAGAACAGCTTCAAAATCAGGAAAAGGAACAAATAAATCAAAGCGCAAACCATTCAAACCTGGAATTGAACAATCCTTAAGGAAATCAAACAAATCAAATTGGCGAATCGAACCAAGAAAACGGAAAATTCAGCAGGAAGAAAAGCTCATACCGATTGAGAAGCACACCAAAGCAAGAACAAAAAAAATAAAAATCCTTACAAAACATTAATCAAGCGATGACATACCGCCATGAATTTCAGAGAGAACGATTCCGAGGAAAAGGAAATGAATTTGAAATCAATGAATGGGAGAAAAATAACAAAGACGGATTGAGAGAGCAGACGAGGCGACTTTTGTAAATTGGGGCAAAAGTGGGCTGATTGGATACGGAAAATCCTTTTCCTATATATATATATATATATATACTTTTTATATATTTATTTATTTATTTATGTTTTGGAAAGATTTTTTATAGTGACATTAGAATGGATATTTTAAGCAAATACTTTAATTATAATTAATTTGTAAAGTATTAGAAAATGTTTTGATTTTTCTAAAAATAAAAAATATATTTTGAAAATGACAAATTACCAAAATACCCATGGGTTCAAGATATTTGCAATTGCTTAGAAAATCTAAGGTGGTATAGTGAGCAACCTGCAATGTAGGAATTCAAATCTAAATTCGAGGTCTATGGCTAACCATTTTCTTTCAAACCAAGTCCTAAAAGTTCCAAATAAGCACCCAACAAATTTTTACAGGATTTAAGAGCTAAAAGTATCCCAAACGTGTTTTTCCAACCAATCAGAGGCTACGAGCAAATTCGCCTCTTCTCATCTAAGCCAATCGTTTTCTAGATGTCAATGACCATTTCTCGTGAAAATCAACAAGGCAATGGCAAGATCAAGAGTAACTAAAGAAAATTGAGCTTCTATAGGTTATCTCATCGGATAACATCAATCTCATTAGCTTTGTAGAGATGAGATAAGAAGAATTCATGAAGATATCGGGGCCTGAGAAGGTCCCCATTGTGCTACCCAATGAATGTCGATTCGGCGCCAAAAAAAAAAAAAAAAAAAAAAGNAAGAATTAAGAGATTGGTAGCCCACACATAAAGTCGTTCTTCCTAAATCATTACTTTAGTTTTAAAGGAAGATAAGAATTTTTTTTTCTTTTTTTTTTAGGAATCGAGACCTGAAAATGTCTAAATCGTATCAACTAATTAAAAATTTATAGACTTTAATATATAAAATTGTCTATAATTTTTTTTATTAATTTATAAATTTTTAATACATTAAAGATTTTTTTTTATTTTTTTTGAAAAATAGAGAATATATTTAACTTATTTTATTAAATAAATCTTTTATTGTAAATAAAAAAGATTTTAGTCCCAACTTTCTATATATTTATTTTAATCTCTTAATATAATTTTCTAAAATTTATGATGTTTTTATCTTCGATTATCAATTTTTGTTAAATTTAATTGATTAAAATATATATTTTAAAACATTTATAAATATTTGGAATGAATGTGTGATTAATATTAAATATCAATAATATAATTCAAAATAAAATTGTAAATTGAATATGCTAAAGATAATATTCCAAAAAAATATTAAATTTGTTTAATAGAATTTAAATTTAAATTGTGGAAATAAGAATCTAAACTTTATTATTATAAAGATTAATTAATTTATGAATTTTTTAAATAAAATATTTTATTAGCAAAGAACAAACAAAAATTGATGAATATAGTTTGGATGGGATTGTTTTGAAAATCAACCTATGAGATTTATGATAATGACATTTCTATGCTTTTAGGCATTTGTATTTATTTTATTAACCACTTTCCAAAATAAATTAAAATAATAATATATAGAGAACATTTTTTTTAATATTTTTTATTACTTTTTAATATAAAGTATAAAGTTTTTTTTAAAAAAAAGGTCACTAATTACGGAGATCTAACGATGTTAGAAGAAATGATATATAAATGAACCGAAACCATATTCAAATGAAATCGATCCTGACTAAAAAATACCTAAAAGAAATGAAAATGAGCGCATACACCAGATTAAATCGGATCCAAATCTTAAAGTAAGAAAAAGGGTATTTGTGACACCCAATTGTTCGAGTTATAAAATTTTCAAATCAAACAACTTTTAGTAGATAATGAACCCAACCTAACCATAATTTTTTTTTTTTTTTTTTTTTTTTTTTTTT
>NW_019272022.1:1685794-1700084 GCF_002738345.1 Cucurbita maxima
TTTTTTTTTTTTTTTTTTTTTTTTTGTTAGGTTGGTTCAACGGAAAAAAATATTCTTGCATTGTTTTGTTTTCTCTTAAACTAATATGACGGTTTTAACACCAAATTTGACATAATTCAATTAACACGTACTCCCTCCGAGATCGAAAGTCCAAATCTCTGTAACCTACCTCTTTTGTACTGAAAAAAATGCTCTAAATTTGAATTAAACCTAACCCGATACAACCCGACCTAGTTAGACCAATGGAATGGATGGATATATATGTATACACTTTTCATCCAATACAGAGAAATCTAATGCTAAAATTTCAATCTTCTCTATCACTTATCTCAAAACAAGAACTTTTAGCCAGAGACATGAGTTCTTTAAACTTTTTACCTCTGGAATTGCAGAGTGAAATTTCTGGCCTTCCTCCGTTGGGAGAAATCCCAAGGTTATATGAAGCCATTACCAGCATTTTCCCAAGCTTAGATGATCTCTCACGCTTTTGTGTACCTGCTATAAATGGCGATTTCAAAGGCAACAAGCTTGGGCTTCTTTCCTCTGGCTCACTACGAGTAATGCCACCGCTCGGTCGATTTGGAACGCTGCTTACTTCATCGTGGCTTGGAAAATATCTCTTTATGATACTTGAAACAGACATGACTTCAGATGATAACTCACTGGTTGTGGAGGAGCTTGCATACCTTTGTTTTGTGGTTCTAACCTCATCATTTGGCATATTATGGTACGACGATGTATCGATCGAGCCATCGAACTTTTCTGCATCTTTGATTGGTTCCTCTAGATCGGAGTTCTTTTCCACATGCTCTAAAACCTGGGTTCTCTTCCTTTTTCTCCTTGTATTACAAGCTAAGATGATGCTTTTGGTGCTGACTGATCTTAGTATCTTTCTTGTCCGTTTCTTGTTGTCGATTCTGATTTTACTCGTGCAGGAGTGTCTACAGTAGCCTTGTCTTTCCGAAGGGTAAGTGGCATTGTTTAGGTTGGGGAAACAATCGGCATTTTCGGGTAAACGAGGCTCGATAAACTCATTCAAAGGCTGTGCTTTGACATGAAGAAACTGCACTGATTCCACCTGGGAAGTGAGTTTGGTAAGCAACGTGTCGGGCAAATGGTAGAAGTTCGAGTTTTGCTTCACCTAAAGGAAAGGAAATGACACAAATTAGAACAAGATCTGAAAGATGATGCTGAAACATGACAACAAATGAAAACAATCTACAAACACACCATGAATCCATCCACCTTGATCTCTCCTATATTTGGGAAACACTTAAAATGTACTCTCTCAACTTCCCCTGGAAAAAATTCTGTAATCAGCAGACTAAACAATAAATCCATTACAGACAACATACACGTAATTTTGTACATGGTACAAGCCCACAAGCTCGAGAGTCCTTGAGCGCATGAACAACAAAAAGATCGTGTTTGAAATGACTTTTCAAGCGCTTTCTTAAGAAGCTAGAAAGTCATTCCAACTGGCCATAAGCTAATGTAGCAGTAATTCAAACTTCCTAACCCGAACCGGGTTGCTTACCTCACAAGAAGGATTTGTTAATCCCATTGGCTATATAAGTCCATTTTACACGAACCCAAGTTCATGAACCTCGACGTTCATACGCATACTAACTTTAACAAATCATATAACACATACATAAAGGCAATCTTCTTAACTCCAAACTTCATACCTATCCAAGCGTATCAAAACCATTAGCCATATCATAGAATTCCCCATTTCTTTTTGGAGGAGAAAACCCGGCCCGTAATGCCTCCCTTCATTTGCTTGCCTCCTCACAGCTCAAAATGACGTTCACCTTGACTTAAGTATTGAGTATTAAGTAGCTAAGTTGACAAAGAGGAACAGCCCCCTCTTCCTTATAGTCGTAAAGGGCCTCTCTGAAAAGTCAGGAAGGAGGCGAAGGGACGAAAGCCCGACAAAAGGCCTATGATATGATATAGTAAGAAAGAAAGTACGAAGCGTTCATTGAGAAGCCTGAACAAGTAGGCAAAGGAAATACAAAAAGGAAAGCCAAAGACAAAAGGAGCCAAAAAAAACCCAAAATGATTAGCCAAAGGGAATACGCCACCCCTAAAGTCATCCCAAGCGTGGGTAATGTGGCTATTAAGCCATATCTTTGGAAAGCTCCTACTAAGATAGAAAATTCCCGATAAAGCTAGCTAGTACCAGGTAAACTCATATTGGCCAAAGTGAAGAGAAGGAAATGGTAGAGAGATTCTGCATGGTGCTCACTAAACCTCCCTAATATCTAACAAGTCGAATCTTATGTCAGTCATATAGAAATTTATGTTTCTTTTCTAATCATTTAAAGATTACTTCTCTTGGTTCTTCAAACTTGACTTAGGTTTTGAGTAAATGACAAAACCAACTATGAAATTGTAAGAAAGAGCTTTTATTCAACAGAATGAGAGATAAAAGGATGATCAATGAAGTCATGGAAGCAGGGACAAGAGACATTGAAACTAGCCAAGAACATTGGAAATCAAATCTTCAAGAACAGAGCAAAAGAGAACCCAGAATCTTCTTTCAACAA
This sequence comes from Cucurbita maxima, assembly GCF_002738345.1. Taxonomy (NCBI): domain Eukaryota; kingdom Viridiplantae; phylum Streptophyta; class Magnoliopsida; order Cucurbitales; family Cucurbitaceae; genus Cucurbita; species Cucurbita maxima. The sequence continues at coordinate 1,688,347 of NW_019272022.1, forward strand.
TTCAATTCCTTAAACAATCATAATGAACAAACAAAATATAACTTTAACTGGAAAGTAAACAGCAGAAATCTCAACATTGTAGAAAAATGAAACACAGAATCTATAAACAGAAACATAAAGCCTTTCAAACACAGATGAAAAATCGAAATCCCTAAACAGATACACTAATCTCATGAAAAGGGGTTTCTTCTCCAACAAAAGAGAGAAAAAAAGGAAAAAAAAAAACCCATAAACAAATGAACCGTTTATAATCGGAGATAAAATAAAGAGGAAAAGTGAAGTGCAGATATTTTTCATTAGGTTTTTGGCTCACTCTTTAAAGCTCCGGCGGCGATGTGCGGCGGAACAGCGACGGCCAGATGGGTGCCGAAATCAGTATCGATAAACACCGCAACTTCGAGCTCTGAAGCGGCCATTGAAGCGCTGGTGAGTGGAGCCACAAGGCGGTGAAGACGTCTGGCACGGCGTCTCTCTCAAAAGTACTGATGTCCTTTATTTATTATTATTATTATTATTTAAGTAAATTCTAAAAAATACCCAACTAATTTTTTCTTCCATTTAAAAAATATTTTAATTATTTAAAAAAAATTACAATAATGCCTTTAACCTAAAAAAAATATATTAAAAACGACTAAATTCATTTAAATATTAAAGTAAAAAAATACTTTATTTACAATAATTAAATTAAACTCAAATATTATTCATTTGATTATAAATTTAAAATAAAATATTATTTATTTTATTTAAAAATATTTACATGGGACTAAGTGGAGAACATAACAGCGAATAAATCAAATTCCAAATCCCTAACCCTAAGTGAGTAAATACAGAACAATGAGAAAACCTCCGATCGCCGTCGCGAAATACGACGCCAACGTCGCCTTCACCGTCGAGTTCAACGACGGCGGTCCCCAATTCCACAATTCCAATCCCTCAGGCGAAGGCGAACTTTCATCATGATCATTCATCACTCGCACCGCTAATTTCTGTCCGTTCTCACAATGCTCTCTATCTCCACTGATGAAATAGAAATCTCCGTCTCGATCCAATCGGAAAACGGTGCCGTTGCCACTTCCGTTGTCGAACTTCGCGACCGGATCGGAGATGATGCAGTCTCTGTAATTCGTGTAGTTCACCACCAGAACCGAGTCGTTTCGGTACATGAAATCTGCGAAAATCGAATCGATCGATCGATCGAAAAGTGATGAGGTAATAATACTTCGAAAGTGTGAGTTGAATTAAAGGAATTATTAGGTGGATGTGAGTTTACAGAGAGTGTCGCCAACATGAAAGCGGTTTTGTGAGGCCCAAAAGTTGAAGCTCTCGGTGTAGTTTCCGCTTCCATTAGGGTTCGACCAGCCTCTGTTTTCGCCGACGCGGAAGTGACGCGAAGAAACCAACGGCGCTGCAGCAAGAGCGATGGATAGCAGAGACAAGAGCGGGAGTTCGCGGACTAAAACGGAAGCCGCCATAGACGATCAAAATGTAAGGATTCCGATTTCTGAATCATCGTCGAAGATCATTTAAGAGAGTTTTCTGAATCAGTTTTTCGCAGACAGTTTGAAGATCGTGGGAGATGAAGAAGTTTGGGGATGGTGGAGGAACAGTTTTGCTCCAAGCCTTAGTCACGTGCAGTGCACGAACCTCTCCCTCGCTCTCACATTATTTCAATTCATCATTTTTTTAAAAAATAATTTGTTGCTTCTAATTTATTTTTCTTAATACTTAAAATTACAATTACATTTTGTTTGACCTAATTTTTGCATATTCTCTCAAATTATTTTCATTATATAGAATTTTACATATTATTTAATAAAAAAATTTAAGTTAAATATTAATAAGTTCCTCGGTTAAATTATAAATTTGGTTTTTTTTATTTGAAAAAAAAATGATTTTAATCTCATTCTTATAACTTTAATTTCTAATTTATTTCAAATTAAAAGGGTCAATTTGTAATTATGTATGGATCAAAATAATAAAAATAAAATAAACATGTTTTTTTTTAAAAAAAAATAATAATATATACACATCATTAGTTTTAATTATAAAGTTAATTAGTGTTTTCTAAAAGAAAAATTATATTTTTCAATAACAAAAGTAGAGAGGTTCATTTAACTCGTAGAGTTAGATTTCCATTTAGACGGGAAATGGGAGGACGAGTTGGAGAGAGACTTCTCTAAATAAATGAGGTTAGAGACGGAATTATATTAAAAAATACGTTCGTTATTAGTATTAACACATTTTCCTTTTATTAAAAAAAAATTAATTTTTTTATTTATTTTACCATCAATATATAGATGAAAACAATCCGCTCATAAATTATCTCTAAATTTTTAATGTTATTTTTAAAAGTTGATAAATATTTTTGAAACGGGTATTAACTGTAAAGGTAAAATTAAGAGTATGAGCATAACTTTAAAAAACTCGAGAATATAAAATAAAAAATGGCAATTAACTTAATCTTAAATTATATAGATTAATTAAAGGGGAAAATGCTTAAATAGATTTCTTTCCTTCTTATTTATTTATTTATTATTAATTAGATATTTATATATAATTATTTGGAGTATCTGCAGCTAGGAAATCAACGGCCAGGATATTCTGAAAGCGAGAGAGAGGGAGCTTCCATTTTGATGACCTGAAAGTGGCATCACGCGCGACTGGAATGGGGTCTCACAGTTGGAAGTTTTGGGGAATAAGACGGTATTTGGGGCCCACATCAACCTGCAGTAGCCGGTCACCATCTTCCCTCCCTTTTATATTGCTCTGCTGTTGCTTTGCCTTGGCTGATGAGAGGAGTAATGGATAACTAAAAATGGAGAAGCCTCTCCTTTAATGGTGGAAAGTGAAAGCTTTTGGAGAATCTCTTTACTTTTTCAAACAAAATCCCAACTCATAAATTTACAAAATGGTCGGAATTAAATATTCATAACCCATTTTATCATAATAAGATAAATAAACTAATCGTGACATTCACGTGACAGTAACGGTAAAATTTGTTTGAATAGAAAGAACGTCATCTGCAAAACGACAACATGTAGTTGAATGAGATAGTAGGCGGTTTACACGTTCCACTATGCTGAGATGTGAGGTGCAGGTGGTGATGTTCACCTTGAAATATCCTGAGAATTGTCAATCAAATCTCATAAGGATGACTCCGATCTTCCATACATTTAATATTTTCTTCTAGAAAGATGAAATCAATTTAAATTAGATTATCTTTATAATTGTTCATCAAACTCCATAGGGATGTATTCAACTTCCTTGTGTTTACGAATCTTATTCAGAAAGATGAAAATCGATTTCTATGAAATAAATTTTTACCATCAAGTGAGCCCACGATACTCTTTGCCTTCAAAATGCCCTCATGATCCACATTGTAACAACATGCAAACTACTAGGGTATGAACATATGGTCGACATTAGTCAAATTTGATCCTACGGTCTATTATTTCATTCGGTGGATGAGAGAGGGCTTTTCCTACGTCATGAGAGAGTGAAAAAGGAGTTTCATGATCATTTTAATCCTTCTAGTTTGTCTCGAATTTAGTCTAGTGATTTTATTCACAACTTTTACCTATTAATTGACTTGCAGACATGTTGGAGATAAATATGAAAAAAGATCTATATCAGAGTTGTTATGTTTAATTATGTCTAGAGAATTGACGATGCATTTTGAGATTTTGGAACGTTCTTAAACTCATATTTTTAGAATGAGAGAGTAATACCTTAACCTTATGCGATATTGAGTTATCACATAACATTGATACTATTCTCTTAGATGGAACTTATTGCAGAGTTAGAGAATGACACATAAAGTAACGATCTGTCCTTTGAGTGTCCATCGCTTCTGCTATATGGGCTTAAAATCTATGTCAACATTTAGTTGATGTACCACAACCTTGAGATTTTTGTTCTTCCCCTAATTTAGATCTAATATTTATCCACCTATCATCGCACATAAGTTAGATGAATTCTAAAGATTCAACAAGATGTCCTCTCAGTCAACTTCGGGTTCCTAGGATGTACCAAGGATCAAATCGACTGCATCCTTCATTATTCCATCATGCGGTTTTGTTGGTTCAAGTTGCTCGCAACTAAGTTAGCTTGGTCGGTGGCTTCAATTTGGTCTTTGACACCTGATCATCTATTTGAATCATTCTCAAAGTTCTAATTCTTCTTTTTCGTATTTTTGTTCATCCTTGAACATGATGGGTAGATTTCACAAACAAGTTTTTTCCTCCCCACAAGTAATGTGGTAACATTCAGAAATGATCTCACACACATGACCTTCACATGAGAGTAGCAGTAAAACTTGTTTGAAGAAGAACGTGACCTGCAAAATAAATAAAAAAATCTATACATTGATGTGTTACTAACCAGTCACGATCAGATGGGTAAGTTATATCTTAACTAAATGTAAGTGTAGCAAATTAGTACTGACATTTATCAGAGAGAGAGAGAGGGAGAGAGCAATCTAGTGCAAAAAAATTAAATAATATTGAACTATTGGCTATTGACTTGACCCTTCTCCTCCTATAAATTAAAACAACTATCTCATTTGCTATCTTCACAACAGACTGTTCTATTGGCTCCCTATTCCCTTTCTCTCTCTCTATTCTCTCTCTCTGAAACAGCTTCTTTTTAGTTCATCTTTTAGAATTTCAAACAACTTCTCTGCTTAGTGATTTGGGGATTCTTGTGCTTTGCTGCCATGGGAAATCAATAATCTTTCAGGTAATTACATAGATTTGAACTCTCTAGCTTTTGATCGATGTTATAAAACCTTAATGGATTAGCTTATAATAGTTTTTTTCCTTCTTAGTGAACTTTTTCACTAAAAATATCGTCAATCATGAATACTAAAAGTTTCGAGTTAGCGAAAATTCATATTTTGAGAAAACATAGTATCTTTACCTTCTTCATCATAAATTCAAAACTAAAAATTAAGGGAAAGGAAGAAAAAAGGGGGGATAAAGGCCGGCCTCATAAATATGCATGATATAATGACTATGCATTTTTGTTTGAATGTCAAGCTCAAAGTGCAGCAAATAATGGTGAAAGTGAAGAGCTGAAGGCAAACATGGAAGGAGGAAGGGTTGATGTTGACAGAAGAGAGAGAGCACAACCCAACCATTGGCTTAAGAGAATCTTTGCCTTTGTTGGGAGTGTGCTCTCTCTTCTTCTGCCACCTTCTCCTCCCTCCCATCTTCTTCCAATGCTAATGCAATTACTTGTGCAGCTCAGATGTTTCTATGGTTTTACTATTAGAAGTTGTGGACATAAATATATCGAGTTTTCATACCTTGCATGGGTGATACCTTTGCTCTTGTCTAAATATCAAGCACTTGCTCATTCTTAATTAACATGCATCCCCACAAGGACTTCTAGTGGGACAAGAACTCCTACAACAAAGAAATAGTTTTACAAAATGTGGAACTGTAACCTCAAAAATGGGAGAAACTGAGCAAGTAAACAAACCTGTCAAAGCAAATATGGCAAGGAGAAAATCTGCTACACTTTGACAAATCCCAGAATTGTGTAGCACTTGCAACTTGATTTGCTATAGAAGTGGCTCTCATATTTCCTTGTGCACCAAATTTACTCAGTCTTCCATCTGAGCTTCGGTTCTAAATTAAATACCAAATTCTTATCTAAAGAACAAATCTTCAGTTTTGGAGTTGTTATTTGTGGTTGTTCTTTCTTTTAGTTTGGGGATAACATTGTTTTTCAAGCAATGGACTTATTATGAGGAAAAAGCAAACGAAGCAAGGATTCTGTTAAAGCAAGAACAAGATGAAATAGAAACCCAGTTCATCAGCTGTGTATTGAATCTTTTGGGATCCATTTATACATCCAAAATCTGCTCATACTATGAATTCCTCCGACATTCACCAAACCAGGTTACACAAATTATGCCTGTACGGCATTAAGGTAACCCATTTCTTTTTCTAGAATATAATAAAAAGTTGTCTCTTCATGTTGGAACAATCTCATCTACACTTTCATCCTCATTAGAAAAATATAATAAAAAAATAAATTGTACATAAAGAAGTTATGTTAGGAACAAGCGCTTTACACCAACATGTTGGCAGGTTAAATTCTGCTTTCTACAGGACAGACTAAATTCTACCCCTACCCACCCCAAAGCAAAAGAAGGCAAGGTTAACACCAAGAATTTACTACAGGCATTTTCCCCAACTTTTTCGTCGTCAAGGTCTCCAGTCACGAGGATGGTGGGAACGGGGTTTTATAGCTTATTTTGGTTCTAAGAAATCGACCCTATGTATGAAACAGCCTAGTTGTACAATAATCGTCTCAATTTAGCTATTGAGAATATAGAGTAGCAAGACACTAATCACCTGATCAGCAATTCCTTGCGAAATTATTCAGCAAGATCTGCCACAAAATATAGCACTCCATTTAATAAACAAACGATAATCAATTTAATAAACAATTTATTGAGGCATGGCATACAAGGACTGCACAATCCTAAATCTTAAATGAGAACAATAATCAATTTAATAAACAAATGATCATGCCTTAAGTAGAAGGGGAGTTTTTGTTCACTATTTCCACAGCCCAGAAATATTTGCACAAATGCTAGAGTCAACATAATATAGATAGACCCTTTACTAACAACGATCCTCAAATACCAAGAACGTCGAAAATGAGTGAGGTTACTATTGACTTATTGACAAACAAAACAAAAATGATAAATCACGATATGAAGTTCAAGTCAGAAAAAACATAGTTTAATCGAAACATACCTAGGCAAGTGTCTTGTACAAACAGAAAGGGGAATGTTTGAGTTGCAGATAAAATCTATACACATTGTGAAGGTTCAGACTATTTCAACTGATGCTTTCGACACAAGAGAACTGCAAAACAGTTAAACTAACTTAGCATTTATTAAGTTAATAAAGATTAAAAGCAGCAACCATCTTTACGAATTAATTTTCACCTTCAGCTATATCACAAAAACTTTTAGGCGGAAAGATAACTTCTGGATTTAGTTTTTGCTGGGAAGTAAAAAGGACAGCTAAACGATCCTTACTGCATAAGGAAGTATGAAGATATTAGTTCCAACACAAAAATGGAAAATTTGAAATGGTCTTCACGACCCTCTTTAACGAAAATGGATGCCGGAAGAGATGGACGCAAGAAGAAATGCAAAAATGTACTAAATTGAATTAACGGAGTTTAAATCACATTTGTTATTTCCTTATTTGAAAACATCAGACCGAGTTACAAACCTGGCCCATGATGGAACAAATTTATTGTTTTGTAGGCCATCATCACCATCGTCATCATCCTCATCTTCGTCATCAGAAGCTTTGTAAGGAGATATATGATATGATTGTTCTGTACTTGTTTCGGAGATTCTATTTTGCATCACATTTTCAAGTGCCTAAGAAGATTGTAAGTTTCAGATGAGAAAATTTTATGACTTACGAATTGGTTGTCAAGATTACAGTCATATGAAGCTCAAATGAGAACAAGAAAAATCATCCAAGCAAAATGACAAAAAATCTTCTTTAATCAAGAATGTTAAAGTCTACCAAAAAAATTGGACTTCCTAATACCAAACATCTAAAAGTTGTATTACAAAAAGTCCACCAAATACTCAAGCAATCATCTTAGGACAGACTCACCAGCACAATTAATGTTGGATTGCAGTTAGCATGGAAAACAGTTTTTCTTCCATGTACTAGTTGTCAAGGAACTTTAATTGTATAAATAATTTACGTTCCCAATTTTAAGTTACATATGATAGAATAGATTTGAGCATTAAACAAAAGTCACTACTAAATAGTGTCTTGAAATTCTTACTTCAATTAGATTTCCAGGTTCCAGTGAGATTTCCTCTTCAGAGTCCCACAAAATTTCTAGATGAATTAGAATTATTTTTCTTTGGATATAGCCATGTACCAAGATACAGCAAGATCAATATTCAATAAAGATTTGATTTTCAAGTAAAATAAATTCCATGTTTCTTATGGTTTCCGATCTAAAACCAACTGGAAGCCTGAGGTGTTATATATATATCCTATGATAATTTCAAATTCCAACAACCTATTCCATCTAGAATCCAAAATTCATTCAGATTTAGCACTACATTGCTTTCAAAAGGTTGCAATGTGGTGTCCTCCATCTATTCTCCCTCAAAAAATCATGACTTTTAATCTATAAAAAAATCATGACATTTTCAGGAAGACTGGTGAGGAAAATGGAGGGTAACTTGCTAATTGTTCATTCCTGTTATTGGAAATATAACATTTCACACTAAATCACGTCATAGATATTGGAAATTTGCACTCACAAAAGCATTTTACCTCAGCCTCTAGAGAACCCACACTTGTGTGCGAATCCTCCACAACAAAGCTTGCCCTTCCAGCATCGCTTGTAGAAGAGGCCTTGGACTCTATAACTGACAGTTTGTCAAAGTTGTCATGTGCACTTTCCTTGTCTCGTTTGTCAGTTGCATCCCTGCATCCCTTCCTGTCACGTGGTTTTTGGTCCTACAGAAGAAAATAATAAGCTTTTTTTACCTTGCAAACCCCATGAGCACGAGGAAAGTTCAAATATTTTTGACATATAGCATCTTACATTGGCTTGCAGTTTCGCTTCCTTATTCTCTTTATCAGATTTTAACTTCCCACCATGTCCTTGTAATCGCCTTCTAACTTCTTCAACACGCATTCTTTTTCTTTCTTTCTCCTTTCTCTCTTCTTCTTCCCTCTGTCTTTTCTTTGCTGCCATATCAGCCTCCTTTTTCTTCCTTTCTTCCTCTTTCTTCTTTCGCTCTTCATCTTTCTTTTTTTTCTCCACTTCAATCTGCCTCAAATTCTCTTGTTCCATTCTTGCTCTTTCAAGTTTCAAGGCTTCTTTCTTCATTTGACGTTCATTTTCTTTCTTTTCTGCAAGGCGTTTTGCAGCCTCAGCAGCCTCAATGGCCTTCACCTTAATATCTCTCTTCCCTACAGGAATACACAAGTTTTGAACATAAATTACAATTCAGTACAATACTTGGATCATTAGATACACGCTATTCAAACTATGTACTACAAATAATAGATAAAGTTCAATGCCACACCAAAACAAAATTCTGATAGGCTGCAAGTGTGTTAAGCACAAAAGAAGGCCAAAGAAAAATACAAGCGTACAGGTTATGAGAGAAAATTAGTTGGCTATTAGCAATGGTCAACTTTGTCTTTTGAATGTGCGTGCTTATTATTTATAATTCTGTCAGGAAGGACGTGCATAATGGAAGGAAGAGAACAGGGGAATAAGAGAGTGGAGCAGTAAGGAAGGGGAATGGCTTTGGTTGGAGAGCGAACTCTTAAATTTTCACTAACAGTTTGTCAATTCAGTAGCTAGTAATGAAAACATATCAAATTCTTGAGATATTTTTACATGTCAATATCCAAGAATGTTAAGGTTCATAATCAATCCATGTATTAATATTCGAAGGCCGGATATAGTAAAATATAAATATATATACCTTTTAAAATAGTTGGAGCTTCTCTTTGTTGGAGAAGAGGAATAAAAGAAGTCACATTGGACACAATATTTTTATGCTTGGACTCATTTTCAGAGAATCGAGGGCCTTCCTTTCTGAAATTTTCTTTACAGGATAAATCTGACCTGCTAAATCTATTATAAGATGATCTAGTGACTCTCTTAGCTCCGTTTCCTACTGGCAGCATATCATGATTCACGGCCTCATTCAAATATTTCCTCTTACTGCTTTTCTGAGTTGGATTCTCTTTGGTTCTATTATGAGTCCTTGCGTTGCTGAGTTCTGTGTTTAAAGATTCCAAACTCAATCTATCAGTAAATGTCGCAGCTTCAGAAACTGTAACCTGAAAGTTTTCATTTTCTGTAATGTCAGCAAGTGGTACTCGCTCTTTAGATCCCATATCCTTTGAAAAATCATCATCAACCTCATCTGTGCTCTCGGCTTCTTCACTAATGCAAGGAAGCTCTATATTCTGGCTGCTTCGTTTTCCAGAACTGGAAGAATTCAATGAATTTCTATCCAACAACTTACCAAATGGAGATGCAAACGGCTTCCTGACATCACCAGCTGAATCACTGCTAAAGCTTTGCAGGCAATCAGAAAAAGCCCTCCAATGAGGAGAGCAGATTACTTCTCTATTCAAGAAGTTACGACCATCCTTCAGTAGGTTATTTTGATCATTCATCAGAAGGTTACTCCCCAAGTCCATGATCTCTGGTAGACCATTAGGAAGAGAATGGTACAAGTCTGTCACCTTGTTCAACTTAAAACTTTCTAAAGATGAGGATAACGGGCTGTTTATACAGGCAGATTTACAAAGTTTCTCCAGTAAGCTAGCACGTTCTATCAGACACTTCGAAAGATCTAACTTGTCAAAGTTGATTCCACCAACAGAAATGCATGGCTGTTCATCATCAGCCTGCATTAGGAACCTCTCTAATGCAGGCATATCCTTATCTGCACCAAGATAATGAGAAGTTCGGATATGGGGAGTAATAAGCGAGTAAGAAGTAAGTTTTCCATTTTCCTCTTCTCCTTCAGTTTTCCCGGTATCAACAGGAAGTTCAACATCTCCAAATTGAAAATTTTCTTTTGTATCCAAACTTTGGTTCTCTAGCATAACATTTTGCGACATTGTGCCTCTGCTATTGCTCCCGAACCTAGAGAGATCCTGTAAGTCATGCACAAAGAAACAAGATCAGTGTATGAGAAGTAAATAGAAAAGGTAAAAAGGAAGGAGAAGACAATCAATCAAATTCCTGGCTTGAACTTTATTACAAACTGATAAGGCTACCTTTTAGTGAACATTACACCCTATTAAAAGTAAACAAAGAATGACCACTACCATCATCTCGCTTCCTAACTAGGTCCATGCTTTCAGAAACAATATATTAAGAAGAATGAAAGCAAATTTTGTTATGAATAGAGGAAGAATTATATTCACATTATTCTATAGAAACTTTTGCAATAAACATATGCAATATGCTTATTATTATCAATGTTGCACTACGTAGAGATCAATTACCTGAAAACAACACGGGTGCTCACTAGTTCCATTGTTATCCTTCAAACTTAAGTACACCAAAATGATAGCTTTAAACAATCCCAAAAGTATGTGCTTATCACAATTAAACTAAGCCACCCCATCTTGTCAAGCACTACTAGCTCAGGTGCTTTAAATAAGTTGTGATTAAATTAATTCAAGAGTGGAAAACACTGTTTTTTACTTATCAAGAAAGAAAAACTTAAAATAGAAAGAAAAAGAGAAAAAATGCTGGTTTTCCTTTGTTTAACTCACCCAAAGTACCCTCTCTTTTTCTTTTTTTAGATGCAGAGGAACATGAAAATAATTAAACTGAAGAGGAAGATACAGAAAGCTACAAGTCTAATGATAGAAAATATAAAAGATTACAAGTTTAATGATAGAAAAAAAAAAATTGGAAGGCTACAAGTCTAGTGATGGAAAAACTGAGGTCACAACCTACTTGGGGATGACTGGTTTTGGGTCTGCATAGCAACTTTGTAGTTTATTTTTAAAGATTTTGTAGACTCTAAGCATGAACAGTGTTTTCATTAGTCAATCTGACAAGGTCTGTTCGATAATGCCTCATTTCATGTTTTTTCATTTTTTGAAAAGGAAAAAAAAGTGTTTGGTAGTTTTTTTTTTTTTTTTTTTTTTTTTTTTTTTTTTTTTTTTTTTTTTTTTTTTTTTTTT
>NW_019272022.1:1700329-1788316 GCF_002738345.1 Cucurbita maxima
TTTTTTTTTTTTTTTTTTTTTTTTTTTTTTTTTTTTTTTTTTTTTTTTTTTTTTTTTTTTTTTTTTTTTTTTTTTTTTTTTTTTGTGTGTAAGAAACCACGCTTCTGAAAGAATATACCAGGGCATAAAAAATAATCTCCAACAAAAAAAAGAGTCTAACTTTAACTACAAAAAAGACTTGAATCCAAATGAATAAAGACCAAACTCATAATTACAAAAACGTCTGGTGATCGAAGCCCATAAGAAGGCATGAAATCTAACCCCCTCCCAAACTTCCTAACCCGATCTCTCAACTTCTCTAAAAAAATTTATTATTCTTCTCAATCCAAATGCCTCATAAGATTCATAGTTAACTTTTTCTAATCCCTTCATTTGTAATTAAAAAAAGAAAAAGGACAATAGATGTGTTTGGCTGACTTCTTATTCTCTAAAATTTTATACAACAAAAATGAAAGTTCTACTAGAAATATAATTTTTTGAAATTAAAAGGTTACAAATTATATTTTCATTTTGAATTTGTTATATTTACTAAGAAGTTTGTAACTAAAAATATTTTATATGTTTTTGAAAATTTGGAAACAAGCAGTTTTTTTTTTTTTTTTTTTTTCTTTTGGTCCAAAATTTACTTGAAAATGATAAAACAAAAATAGTTACAAAAAAAAAAATTCTCAAAAACTAGAAATAGGAAAATGAAAACAAGAAACAGAAATGTCATCAAATGCCTCTTATTTGCTATATCTCATACATCATGCAAGCTTCTCATATTATATGTGTCTATATGTATACTTTATTTATCGTGTACTTCAAGCCTTCTTCATTTTTTTTTTTTTTGGTGCAACCAGCAATTAATCCCGAAGGGGTATTGCAGTTGACATTGAAAAACACTAACAAGAATAAATCTTCCGTTCTAATATATACCTCTTTGGCTGTAAGCGTGGGAGAAGATTCAGACCCCTGCACTATGTGAGCTTCCTTTTCCAACAGCAATATTTCTACAGGGCTCATGTTCACATTTGGTTGTAGGTAACCTTCTTCACAAAATGATAATCGTTGAAATTCAAGGACAGGTTTTTCATAGTCAAATTCCTGCATCAATTTTTTATCTACGGGACTCCTGTTGATAACTTGAAGTTTCTCATTCCTCAAGCTTAAAGATGCATCAATACTGTTCTCCAATTGCAGCTCAACCATTCTCTGGTTTTCATGAGAACTAGATGCCTTCGAAACTGAGCAGAAAGCTTTTAACTCTTTTAATTTTTCTGCAGTCTGACACTCTGTTGATGTGCAATGAGGGTTACCATTAAAGTCCCCAGTGTATCCCTCAAAAGAATCTGAATCTTTACACTGAGATATGCCTGAACTTTTCAGTTTCTGCTCCCAATTACTATCCCTTTCACCGGCGGAAGGAGCACCAGGAGCCATGACCATGAGATCTCTAAACGTTTCTGTGTCTCTCATCAAAACTAATGCATCGTCTGTATCCACTAGTAGGATCTCAACTACATTTTCATGGGAAAACTGAAAAATTGATGCTCCATCTTTCAAAGAACTATTTTGTTCAGCAGGTTCATCACTTTGCAGCAAAGAACAAGCAATTACTTTTTCATGACCTAGCAGTGATGTGTCATCAGACGAGAGAGAATTCCCATTTAAATATCCTCTGTCTTGGTATCTCTTCTCCCTATGCGATTCAGATACACCTTTAGAAGAATCATCTTGCTTTTCTGAGTCTACCTGAATCTGTGGCACAGGCACGGGAAGGGGTGAATTGCATTTTCCTTTTTTATTAACAGCCCTCTTGTCATCCAGAAAAGTGGAGGGCTTCTTATCTGATGTTTTCTCCCTTACTTCCATTATAGGTGAACTGGAAATTTTCTCTAAACTAGACTGTTCTGCGTTATTATCAAAATTATTGTCCTGGGTCGTGCAGCCTCCTAGTCCTTCTTCATGGCATTCAATATTGACCGAAGTAGGTCTAGACAACACCAACGGCTCACTCACTTGATCAGAATGTCGTTTTGAACTTCCAACATGACATAAAGTTCCATCTTCAGAGGAAAGGCATGGAGGATTATCCGCATCCAGGGAGCTATGTTGCATCCCTGATTGTTGAGCATAGCTAAATTTACACTCCTGACTCCTGAAATGTGTTAATATTTCTTCTTCACAGCAGTCCATATTATCGGAAGAAGATTTAGATAAGTCCAATTGCTCTTCCACTTGAACAGAATGCACTGTTGAGTTTCCAATGGGACATGATCTTCCATTCTCAGAGTCAACATTCGAAGAATTATCCACATCCTGGGAGCTGTACTGCGACCCAGACCCTTGGGCACTGTTAAGATTACATTCCCAATTCCTACAATGTCCTAAAACAGTTTCTTCGCAGCATTCGATGTTGGCAGAAGAAGGTTTAGACAAGTCCAATAATTTTCCATAGTCGTCTGCATCTAGGTTGCTATGTTGTGACCCAGATTGTAGAGCATTATCAAGATTACATTCCTGGCTCCTGCAATGTTCTAATAATGTCTCTTCATGGCACTCAATATTGCTAGACGAAGGTTTAGGTAAGTTTAATTGCTCGTCCACTTGATCAGAATGCAATTTTGAGCTTCCAGGACACGCTCTTTCATCTTCAAGGGAAATGCATAAAGATTTATCCTCATCCAAAGAGCTACATTGCAACCTAAACTGGTCAGTGTTACCAAAATTATATTCCTCGCACCTGCAATACCCCGACCCTTCCTCACAGTAATCAATCTTTCCGGACAAAGGTCTAGGCAAGTCGAATTGTTCATTCACTTGACAAGAACCCTGTGTTGAACCTGCAGCTACGCGTAACCCTTCATCTTTTGAGGAACTCTTTAAAGAATTATCCACATTAATAGAGCTACTTTGCAACCCAGGGCTTCCAACGATTGTAATTTTATCAGAGAAAACAGAGATATCCTTCTGCTCCCAACAAACATTAGTTTCTTCTTCTGCAGAAACAATTCCCTTACAGCTACTAGATGGCTTGACCAACTTTGATTCATCTTCATCAACTCGCAGCAAATCAATAGCAGATCCCGTGATCCCACCAGCAATGCAATCATCCTTGTCCTCACACCTTGATCGACACCTAGCGGATTTAACACTATTACGCAACTTTAAAGCCCTTTGCCTAGATTTAGATCTGAGTAACCGTGCCAATGACAGAGTAGGATCTTGAAAATTTTCTGAAACTACGCCTCCTCGACTTTGAGGAGAAAAAGGACTCGTATCATGATAAGGGGCGCAATTTAGGGCAAAACCAGCGTCACTTATGTTGTACTGTGGTAAAACAGATGACCTTATTCCTGCGTCAAAATCATCATTTAAAGAACCAGCTTCTTCATTTGACCTATGCTGCAACTCCTCCCACCTGTCTGCAACCAATCCCTCGTTCAAACTAAAATGTGTCTCAAGCGGCGACCGCGGGAACGCAACTCCAGGAACAAAATTCTTGTTCACTTCTGCAACTTCGAGAAACCAATTGAGCAAAAAAGTACGCAAAATGAGGCAATTTCTTGCTTCAATATACCTAACTAACCATGGAGCATAAGAAATAAAAAAAAAATTATGAGAAGAGTAAGAAGTTACCTTCAAGATGCGAAATGGGGGGCGGAAGAAAAGACGAGTGGAGCCATGGCGGAAGAACAATTCCATCGATAATGAGCTTGGACGCGAGGTGTTGGTCGAAGAGATTGGACTGGTGCTTGGCCTGGTCGATGATCCACTTCTTCGTCTCGAAAATCTGCACGAACAGCTTCTCCATCGTCGCCATGCTTCAGAAATTGGCCATGAAGAACGGTTGGAGTAGCAGAGAGGAAGAATTGGGTTCAGCGGGGCAACTGAATTCAAATTTTGTGCACGTTATGGTTCGATTCCGAAAAAGGTCTCTTTATCCTTAGCAAATAAAAAAATAATTAAATTAATACTTTTACAATTTAATTTTTAAATTTTTAATTTCATATATAATAAATCTAAAAAATGAAATAATCAACTCCATGTAAATTAATTTTATATTTAATACCTATCAGTTTTGTATATTACTATTTAATTTCATAGACGGCACTCGTCTTTGCATTCGTCACTACAAATTCACGTACCACTCGAAAAAACAAGTTGTCGTGTATGAGTATAGAAATATTGTCAGTAATTAGCTCTTTTGTAGACTTTTAATTAACACTATTCTCGAATTAACCAGCTTTAACTGACTCGATACTTGCGCCTCGACCAGACTTGGGTTGCACATGCGTCAATGCCCTATTGTGCCACTGTCAACCCGAAGCAAAAAAAAAAAAAACTCATTGGCTTGCAGCTCAACTCGACTATCTGCCGTCCTTCACCTAAAAAATGGCTCGATCGACTCGGTTTAACAATTTTGACATCGACCCATATGTTTTTTACCCCTTCTAGAGCTGATTTTGACCCTAAATAAGATATTCGAGATCATTATAATGCCTTATTTCACAAATTTAAGTTGAATTATATTAGAATGGTGAAATACTACCAAAAGGCGATGAACAACTTAATAGGAAATGATCCCCAACAACATTTGGAGCAATTTCGAGGAACGAAAGCTTAACAAACGCAAATTTAAGAAAATATCGACTAAGGTCAAACAAGTAAGTGGTTTTACTATAGAATTGGTTAAACCAATGCTTGACATATGACGACACGTGCTGTTATGTTTTATGTTTATGATGCCTTTATGATGTATGAATTATAAAATGATGTTTTACGATGATTATGATGTGTTTATGATAACTTTGAATGATATTGACGATGCATGCTAACATGGCGACGTTGGATGATGCTATTCCTTAACATGATGTTATTTTCCGTAAAACATGTTGTGAAACATCGGTAGGCACTCGATCGAAATGTTTCGTGTTTGGTTTCGTTTTGACGGCTTATTTAGCCTTGTTGTTAGTGATTTTGTGCCTCGAGGAGCTTAGAACTTGAAGAAAATATTGTATCTTCACTCATTTCAATATTTAACAAAAATGTATCTTCCATTTCTTGATCTTTTTTCAAGGTTGAAGTTCATCACTCTCGAGTCGGTCAATATTCATAAGGCGACCTGTCTTTATTTGATGGAATAAATTTTTCTTTTTTCTCTTTGTTAGCATATCACAGCCCACTTGTCACAATCACAATTTCGATAGCAGCGGACCTGCGGTTGTGTGGCACTCACTTCCTAACAAGAAGTGAGTTAAGTGAATTCATTATTGCGTCGCCTACGGCCAAGCAACGTATTCTCGAGCCTCTGACCCTGGTTCAAGAAGAAGGTTTTAGAAAACGGGGAAGAGAGATTTCGAAAGAGAGTTTTGAAAGCAAGATTTGAAATATTGAAATTGGTGTTATATGTGATGCAAACAAAAAATGCAACAACAATGGCTTACAACATATAACTATCGGGTAGGGAGAAGTTGACAGCTAATTCATAGTAAAAAAATGAATCTCAAAACCCGAGATCAAGACACAAAACTACATAGAAACCAAAGCCTCACTACCCGAAAAAGACAAAAAAAAAATGTCCAAAAGAAATAACTCGTCAAAATCCGAAGAAGAAGTTTCGAATAGGAACAACTCAAATGTCCTCCCAACCAGAATAAGCACGAGCAACTATATCAACTTGAATAATATTTAAGATAGTACACGAGGGCAATTGGCAACAACTGACCCATGAAGCCGAAAATTTTATTCCCGTATAAGAATATTTGCTAAAACTACCAGCAAAAGTTCTCTATTTATAATCAAAATAGATAGAGAAAGAGTAATAAACGGTAAAATATTTATATATAATAAAATATCAAATATTATATATATGGTAAACTATAATTCAGTACTAAATATCCTCTAGGCTCTAAACATGACACTAACGACGCTCACCCGTGCCCATCTAGCAAGTGTATGCTAACGCAATGTCGGTCGAAAAAAATGTGGTGGCTAAAACATCTCCGACACGAAACCCGAGTCCATACTACCCAACTAAAACGACAATCAAAGAACAAGTGATCCCAAGATTCAACACTGCCACTCCAAGACATGTGTCAAGAAATGAATTCCAATAAAATTAAGAACATTTATACCAAATTACAGATGGGATACCCATAAGAACACTTACACTAATCAAACACTGATTAACAAACCCTCCAAATCTTTGTCGATAAACATGGCGGTGCTCAAACCTTACTCTGTTTCTTCCACTCGACACATGTCTTCCCCCACCGCATGCCGTTTTCAAGAATCACCCAAATCCCATTTGTTTTCTTCGTTTATAAATCTCAATCCCTCAATTCCCTTCAAATCCCCACCGATTCATCATGTCTCCGGCGAAATTTCTGGCTCTGGTTATCGTCTTCCACCTCAAATCCACCATCACCGCCGCCGACGACGCCTCCATGCCCACACCCACCTCCTGCGATAACTGCGCCCTTTGTCAATCTGCCTGCCGCCCACCTCCTTCTGATGCACAACCACTATCGCCGCCTCCACCACCGCCGCCAATTGCAGAGCCAGAGCCACTTCCAGTGCCGGTTCCCCCGGCGAACTGTCCTCCCACTATTGTCCAGTGCTGCCAGTTTATGCCGCCACCGGCACCGCCGCCGCCGAATGGTAATAATATATATACGCCGTTTTATAATGAGTCGTGTTCTTCATTTTTGAAAGGTGGGTTGGTCTCTGTTTTGGCCCCTGTTTTTGGGGTGGCCGCCATTTTCTGAAGCTTTTTGTTGGGCTGTTAATAAGATTTTAAATTTGGGTTCCATGGTGGTTTTGGTGGTGTGTAGTGCAAAAATGTTATGACCTGAAATTCTGCAGGCGATTGGAGAAGATGATCGACGACTTTTTGTTGACTTTTCAAATATATGAATGTAATAATGGATGGTTTCTTGTTCTATGTTGTGACGCAAAAATTTTAGCACCCTTTCAACATTATTTATTTTTCTTGTTCTATGGTGTGGTTAAATGTCATGTATGTTTTAATGTGTCACTATAATGTTTAGTACAAATGCGTACCTTACGATATTTACATTTGTTAGTGGGTAGCGGGTCATTTCTTTCCATAGTATCTAGAAACATGAGCCTGCACTAGTCTAATGAGCTGAGTCCAGGGGTAAGTATACAAGCCTATCTAATGGGTTCATGTGCGCACGTCTACACATACAAACCTATATAGACTAAAAAAACAGAACTCAATGTTATGTCATGATGTTTTTGCAAAAGGATAGGTCCCACTATGATTACATGTGTATGCATTTTCCGACTCTAATAGTGAAATTACTTACTGAGTATTTTTTAAAATTCTCATACTCAAGTCACATTCTACTATTATTTTCAAGTAAAGGTAAGATTCCATCGATAGTTTAGAGGCCATGAAATCAAAGCTAAGATAATTACATTTATGTTTAAATTGTAGTCCGGCGTTTTCATTATCTTGAACTTATGGCTAACTCTATGACATTGTTTATAAAAATGTTACATTTTTACATTTTTAAAGGTATATTTTTATATAATTATTTAATTTAATTTAAGACATAAAAAGAAAGATCCAAACACTTGCTTTTGAGGGGAGGAAGAAACTTGAAGGTTACAAAATGTAATATTTGAAAAATGACAAAAGCTCTTCATTTTAGGTCTTATCTTTTAAAAGTTATGCGGTGAATAAGATGCCTAAATCACAAAATTCAATATTAACATTATACTTTTCAAATTTATTAAATCAAATTATAAAATATATATATATATATATAAATAAATTATTCAAAAGAAAATGAAAATACGAATAACTACAAATAAATCAATGGAAATAAGTTATCGAGGACGATGACTAAGTTAAGTGGAGGAGAATGTTACAACCATAGTATGAAGAGAGTAGGTTGTGACTCTCACGCCATGACAAGCAAAGGGGCGTCTCTCAAGAGACGCCCCATTCGGCCATATGCGGGCCAACATAGAAGAATGCCATGATGCGATCGAGGAGGACGAGGCATCATCCAACATACCACCACGCAAAGTGGGTATGAAGATATATGTTGAGACATAAGCATAACAGAGACATTAGCATAGACATGAAGGACAAGATAGGCTTGTTGAAGGGCCAGGTAGGGCCCCGACACTCCAGGAGAGTAGCTACAAAGAATCAACGTAAGGAGCTACAGAAATATACACCTAATGATCTTCTCTTCCTTCCTTCGATGGCTAGATGGGAATGAAATGAAAAGATACAAACCAAAACATCTTAATCATGCTACATGCACGGTCTAAATTTACAACAAAATGAAGCCGCATTAAATGCACTCGAATCAGCCCAAGATTTTATTAAACCAAAAAAGAATAAAAAAAACTAATCACAATCTTCATTTAAATTTACATTAATTAATTAAGTGATTAACAAACGGTGTTGAAAGTTTCACTATCAAAACAAATCACAGTAGTAGAAATTTCTATTCATTCCAAACTGAAAAATATAATAATAATAAAAAGTAACAAATAAACACGACAGATCATTCATTGCACAATACAACCGATTGGAATTATTTTAAAAAACAATTATTCGAAGTCTAATAAAATAAAAATAAAAATAGGAAAAAATTAGGATATGGAAAAAAATAATTTAGGGCCGGCAATGTGAAGAGGACGACTTACAGGAGAAGAAGCGCTGCCAATCCAGAAATTCCGGCCAAAACAAATCTCCATCCATCCAGCCTCGCCGCGCTACCAGTGTCGTCCGCTGTCTTATCTGCCGAATCTTCGTCCGACGGGGAATCTTCCGGTGAGTCTGCTGCAGGAGTCGTTGTGCCCTTGTGCCGACGAGAATGAGGCTTTGGCGCGTCGGCAGGTTTCTCCTCCTCGGGCGCTGGAGCCGGTGACGGTGACAGAGACGGAGAAGCCTTGAAGAGCTCTCTTGGCTTCAGAACTTTGTTGATCGTGTAGATCGCCACTGGTTGCTCGTCGTGAAGCGTGCTGGTGACCTTGGCGGTTACAACCTTCGTTTGGATAGTGACCACTTCGCCATCGTTTTGCACGACGAAATCGTACTTGTTGGCGCCGTCTGTAGCCAAGGTGTTCATTACGCCATTGTTGGACTTAAGCATAGACATAGACATGTAAACAGGCAATCCGTGGTATTCGAGCAACGATGTCTTTCCAGCGGCCGTCAAGTTCTTATACTTCGGCAAAAACGCCTTGAAAGCGTCATCAACAGGACAGAAAATCGTCAATCCACCGATTGCGTTTTCCTGAAAAACCTTCGCAGCGTCGGAGGCCTGAAACGCATCGGCGAAGACCTTGCAACCGTGAGCGGACATTAATCCGGTCAAATTCATCTCACTTGGAGACGGAGTTGGAGCCTCCGCCACTTCCGACGGCAAGATCTTACTGATATGAATCACAGAGATATTGTACGGAGCCTCCTCCACAGATTTCACAAACATCGCATCAATGGCGTCACTATCTTGAAGAGCAAATCCTACCTTCCCGCCCTTAAAATTTGTGATGTTGACGAAACCGGAAGCACCGGGAGCAGCGCCGGTGGTCTGAAACATAGTCGCTACGAGAGCAGTGCCATTGGTGATCTGGTGAAGCTTCTTGGCTCCGTAGTAGTCTAGGAGGACATGGAGCGAGAGCGTGTGCTTGATGGAGTAAATAGAAAGCTTCTTCGCCAAGAGATCGGACATGACGGAATTATCGACAGCGCAGACGGTAATAGTGGTTCTCCGGTTGATCTCCGGCGCGAGGTGAGTAGTAGTCAAGTAGTCGTTGAAGGTGGAGAACTCCGGGTGCTTCGCAAGCAACTTCGTGATGTTGTGAGCCCTAGCGGCAGAACTCACGAGGAGAAGCACGGCAAGGAGCATTGTCCCGGCGGCTGTGCCGCAACGGAGCTGCTGCATTGTGAATCGTAAGAGGAAGAGAAACAGGGCTGAGTTTGTGGGAATTGGAGCGAAGTGAGTGCGAAAGGAAGACGATAGCAGAGAGAAGGAGTGAGAGTTTAAAAGAACAAATTGGGCTCAGAGATGAAAATTATTACAACTAAACCACTGGAATTCTCTTTTTCTGACTCATCCCGCATTTTATTTTCTTTTCTTTTTGGGTTTTTTTTATTTAATAATTATTTTACACGTCAGCCGTGTTACATGTGTTTGCACTTTTTAACTCCAACAGTAGGATTACTTACTCATATACCGACACCCGTTAAGGAGACCATGAAATAAAAGTCACTATATATAGTGTAACGACCCATACCCAGAATTCAAAATCTGGATTCGGTACCTAATGGCCTCAACATTCCCTTAGCCACTTAAAAGGAAGGTACACCTTATTTGTATATGTAGTGACTTTCCATACTTCTTTTTTAGTTATCTTATACTCAGATTCCTCCGATTGTGTTGTGGTCTTGGTTCATTCATGTACCTCTCATTTACTCAGATTCCTCTGATTGGATTGTGTTGTGGTTGCATAAAATTTTTACATTTACGTAATATATTATAATATTTAGAATCGAATTTTAATTATGAAACTTAGAAGTTAATTAAAATTTATATAATAGAAGCTTCAATATTATATTAGAGTATGGTAAGCCAAGTGTACATTTTTTGTATTTTCTTTGTGTGTTATATAATTAATTATTGTTTGGAGACCGACAAATTAATTTCTCTAAATATAATAAAGAATTAATTATCATAAGTAAGCGCGTCACCACTTTTATAATTAAATCTGAATAATTAACCCGATATTAATCAATAAAGAAAATAAAAGGAAAATTACAGATAAATTATAATATAAATTAAAGTTGTTGCCTAAAATAAACCACTAAAATTTTAAATTTTAAAAGTTTTTATTATAAATATTTATGCTTCATTTTTCACCATTTTAGTATTTCAAAATTTTAATTTTATATTTTATAAATTTGATTCAAATGATTTTAATTCGTAAAGTTGAAGTTGGGAGAGGATCTGTCCTAAATGAATGAAAGTTCCACATCGGCTAATTTAGGGAATGATCATGGGTTTATAAGTGAGGAATACTAACTCCATTGGAATGAAGCCTTTTGGAGAAGCTCAAAGCAAAGTCATGAGAGTTTATATTCAAAAGTGGACAATATCATACCATTGTGGAGAGTCTTGTTCATCTAATAGGGACTATAAGAGGAAACAGATAAAAATTTCTCTTCGTTAGTTGAATGGGGTCGGAGATGGGGATCCTGCTCTCTACCCCCAATCTCGTCTCAATCTCCACTTGCCTCTTCGTTAGCTAAACAGGCTCGAAAAAGGACTCTACTCTCCACCCCCAACATCGTTTATAAAATGTCTTATTCCCAATTAAAAAAATGTTGCAACAGTAATAGATTTTTGGTTCTTAGTACTAACATTATTGTATAACAGAGAGGCAGATGGAGAGCATAATCGTTTAAAATCTCGTAATATTGTATCATTAACATCGTTTATAATCGTCAAATATTGTTAAACGATATTAGGTTGATTTATTTGACGTTTATAAACGATATTAGTGATACAATGTGACTTGCAAATATTTAATACTTGAGTTTTATATGATTTTAGTCATTTTAACATTTTGTGTAATTTAATTAAAGACTAAAATGGTAATTCAACGTATTTATTAAATAATTAAAAATAGTTAGTATTATAATATTAGAGATCGTCGGTTAGGTTGGGCTTGACCCGACAAAGTGGGAAAATACGCTGGAATAGCATTTTTGGTAATTTTGCCAAAAGTAGAAGGGTATTATGGTCTAAGAAAACAGCTAGGACCAAAGTTTAGTACGTGGGGAATGTGCCAACTGGGCCAATGATGGAGGTTGGATGCCACGTGTACGGTTAAGATGACAACAGGAGTTTATATCATTGTCGGTGGGATCCGTCCACCGACATTCAGATTTATGGCTTTTGGAATGGTTTTTTCTGATGTTTAAATTTAAATTTTGTATTTTTATTTCTCATTTTCTTCCTCATCTTATTTTTTTTTTTGTAATTATTAATTTGGTATGCAATATTCTATTTTTGTATTTTTATTTATCATTTTCTTCCTCATCTAAATATATATATATATATATATATATATATATATATTTTATAATTATTAATTTAGTATTTAATATTGTACCATCCATAAATTTATGGAATAATGTCATTCAATAAAAAAATGTCATTAAAATTTTGGTGCTAACAAAATTATTAGGACATACGTACTACTCGTTACATAAATGTTATCGATATGAAGTTGGGCTATAAAAATTAAAATTTCCCGCCTCTGCCCTCACACACATTCGCGCCCTACCCTTTCTCCCTCTGCGCGTGTTGCCCCCCACACACCCTCGCGCGCCCCTCCTCAATCCCCACACGTCCTAACAAGGTGCGGTGCGCGCGCGGAGGTCGTGTCCACCAGAACTTTATCTCAATATACTTTAAACAAAAATGTCATAATTCTTTTTTATCTTTAACTCATAAATTATATGTATATATAACTTTTAAAATTAAATAAATATCTTAGTGTAACAATTGTTTTATATATAAATCTTTTTTTAATTTATTTTATTGTTTTTTAATAAATTATTATAAGTGTTAAGATTTATAAATATATTTTACTTACTATATATAATATTTGATTTCGTACTAAATATTTATAATTAAAATTTTGTTTTTTATTTTATTAATTATATACTTATTTATTTACTGCCTGTTATGAATATGTATAAATAAATAATTAAACATCAATTTAAATTAAATATTATGCTCTAAAATATCGTAATTAATTATTTATTTTTCATAATAATTTTAATTGTTTTATTTATAATTTATTATTATGGATGGTATGAAAAATTTAAAGTTATTAATGTAATTTAACCTACTATTTTGAGGACTTGATCAAATAGAGAGCTGAGAATATAATATTATGAGACGTAATTTGTTACTTTTCATATAAAGAAAGTAGATGAGTTGTTTTCTTCAATGTTGATTCGGAGACTTGAAAATGGAGCCCCACTCTCTTATGATCTCGATAGGGACTTGATTTATAATTGGATCATAAACAAATTGTTCGTTAGAGGGTTAATGATACTTTAGCAAAACAAACTTTTAACCCATATATAATTACTAACAACTATGAAGTATCGACTTGATTGTAATGATTACATCAATAGACACAACTTGTCTTACCATGCATATGACCGTAGTCAAATTAAGAGTTAATTAATTTTATACTATTAGAATTTGAAATTAATATTTAATATTTTAAATATATATGGAGAGAAAATATTTAATTTGTTTTATTTTAGATTTTTTTAAATTTATTTATAGATATTATTAAAAATTTAAAGTTTGTAATTTTGAAAAAAAAGTATTTTTATTAATTCAGTGTATTTTTATTATGAGAAAGTTAAGAGATATTTATAACGATAGACCAATTTGCTATCATGAGCGTCAAACGTTAACGGCGGACTTTAGCAAAATGATAAAGCCAATCTAAGAAGAAGATGGGGGAAACTTTGCCAGGATTTCCTTGCGCGATTCCAGATAAGGGTTTCTTTCTCTCTCCTCTGTGCGTTTTCTTCCTCTTTTCTTCTGCACTTGTTCCGTAATTGGGGCCTCGATCTCTGAGCTCTATCTTCTCTTGCTTACTTTTCAAATTCATCTCGTACGTGCTTGCGTTTGATTTTTCTTGATGTTTCCTGCATTCGGTTTCTTGATTTGAATGATTTGCTAGAGGAAGTCGCTGAAGAAGGTAGAGATGGATGAAGGAGAGGGAGGGTTCGGTGAGGGTGTGGATCAGATTGATCAGTTTCATCGGAATGAGGCTATTTCTGCTGTTGCTGATGATGGTTTCTTGGGCGAAGATGAGGATGAATACGAGGACCTGTACAACGATGTTAACGTTGGGGAGGGGTTTCTTCAGTCGTTGAGGAAGAACGAAGATTTGGGATTTAAGAACGTGGAGGAGCCCAAGAGGGAGCCTCCTGCAGCTGTAGCACCCAGTTCTGGTGCTTCGATTCCTGGGGTTGGTGGAGGTGCGACGGAAGTTTCTGGCTTAGGAGATGGCGGGCCCAGTGTTTCGGTGAGACCAACCGAGGGATACAATCAGATTCCAGATTTAAGAACGAACGAGATGGCTATCAGAGGTGGGGCTGGATCGGGGCCTCCTATTGGCGGTGGAGGTGGGATTAGGGTTGAATTAGGGCAAGGGAGTAAAACTAACGAGTTGGATGAGCGAAGTAGTAATAACGCAGCTGCGCACCAGGCTCCGCAACAGCAACAGCAACAGCAACAGCAACAGCAACAGCACCACCCCCAACCACCGCAGGGTGGGCTTTTAGGAAACCCTGGAAACGTAGAAAATGAAGGCTTGTTAAGGCAAGGTGGTGGAGTAAATGTAAATGGGGCTGGTGGTAATGGGTTAGGTAATATGGGGAATGCAGGGGGAGGTGGTGGTGGAACGATTTTGTTTGTTGGTGATTTACATTGGTGGACTACGGATGCTGAGCTTGAGGTGGAACTCTGCAAGTATGGTCCGTTGAAGGAGGTCAAGTTCTTCGATGAGAAAGCTAGTGGGAAATCAAAAGGTTACTGCCAGGTTGAGTTTTATGACTCATCCGCTGCCACGGCTTGCAAGGAGGGAATGAATGGCCATATTTTTAATGGACGTCCATGTGTTGTTGCATTTGCATCACCATTTAGTGTTAAGAGGATGGGAGAAGCCCAAGTAAATAGGAACCAGCAGATAGCTCAGGCCACTAATCCTCAAGCAAGAAGAGGTCCTAATGAAGCTGCCGGTAAAATTGGTGGAAGTAACATTGCAACGGGTGGCAATTATCAAGGTGTTGATAACAACAGAGGTTCTGGGCGAGGTAATTGGGGAAGAGGTAATGCACATGGAATGGGAGGTAGAGGACCAGCTGGTCTAATGAGGGGCAGGGGAGGTGGGATGGGTGGAAGAGGTATAATGGGGAATGGTGGAACTGGATTTGGCCAAGGAATTGGTGGCACCCCTCCTCTTTTGCATCCTCAGTCAATGATGGGTCAAGGTTTTGATCCAACTTTTGGTGCACCCATGGGAAGAATGGGCGCATATGGAGGTTTTCCTGGAGCTCCAGCTCCCCCTTTTTCTGGAATTTTATCGTCCTTTCCCCCTGTTGGGGGTGTTGGCCTTCCTGGAGTAGCTCCTCATGTGAATCCAGCATTTTTTGGAAGAGGTATGCCTATGAATGGAATGGGGATGATGCCATCATCAGGTGTTGATGGGCATAATATGGGAATGTGGACTGATCCTAGTATGGGGGGATGGGGCAGTGAAGAGCATGGTGGAGGGAGAGCTGGCGAGTCTAGTTATGGAGAAGAAGCTGGGTCCGACCAGCAGTATGGCGAAGGCAGTCATGAAAGAGGGGCGTGGGCAAACTCTGCAAAGGAGAAGGATAGAGGTTCTGAAAGGGACTGGTCACAGTCCTCTGATAGAAGGTATCGAGATGATAGAGATGGTGGATATGATAGAGAGACATCCAAAGAAAAAGATCCTGGTCCTGAACATGATTGGCCAGATAGAAGGCCACGTGATGATAGAGATATAGGGCGAGAAAGGGATAAGGTTAGGGATCGGGATAGGGAACGATCCCGAGATCATGAGCGTGGCCATCATGACAGGGATCGTGACCGTGATAGGTACAAGGAAGATAGGGACAGATATTCTGATCATCAGAGGTATAGAGACCGTGAACCAGAGCACGAGGAGGAGTGGGATAGGGGACGGTCGTCAAGGACTCATAGCAAGTCTCGCTTATCTCAAGAAGAAGAAAATCGTTCTAGATCAAAGGATGCTGACTATGGGAAGAGGCGGAGGCTTACCTCTGAGTAGTTGAATCATTCACCATACATGCTTCAAACTATAGAGTATGGATTTTCATGTTCATTTGTGTTCTCTCTTGATGTTCTGGTCTCTTTGGTTCACCATTGCCCTTTTGCCTATGCTGTTTGTTGTCTGAACTCTGGCGTATCACTTCTACCTATAGGAGGATGATCTGATTTGTTGCAGGAAAAAGGTACGTTCTTACAATTCTTTTCTTTTTCCCAATTTTTAAAATTAAATTCTGGTGGATTTGTAGGCTTCATTTTATACACTAGTGATGTTCTAAGGTCCTTAAAATATGGACATGCTAATTAATGAACTTGTTCAAAACTGATTTTCTTTAGAAATATATGTTTGCTCTATCCATGCTCTGATGAAATTTCTTCTTTCCAATTAAAAAAATGTTGCAGCAGTGGTAGATTTTTGGTTCTTAGGACTAGTATTATTGTTGATTTTTGGTTCTTAGGACTAGTATCATTGTTCATTTTTGGTTCTTAGGACTAATATCATTGTTGATTTTATTGCCATAGTTGTATCCTCTATTCTTGTTTAGCACTATTTACTGGCCTCATTTTTCACTAGTTTTACGTTCCCATTTGATAATTATAAAGGTTAGCATTTGTTGATGATATGCTAGATTAAAATACACAAGACGTTGACTAGTTGACATCTACATTCTTTAAAATAATTGAACAGATTAGAACACAGACATGGTTTGGGCTCTTCTGCTAGGAGTTATTATTATTATTTGAATTTTTCATACATATCAATGATACTTGATTTCAAAGATTATGTCAAAGATATGATCAAATATGGCCATGCCTTTTGAAGTTGGAAAAAGTTAAAAGGTTAATAGAGTTTTGTTGTTATCCTTGTTTCTAATTTTAGTTGCTCTAATTCTAATAAAATCTAATCCGTCCTTACTGTTGAGTTGGGATTAAATGTTAAGATTAAAGGAAATTTTAATGGCCAAGATGAGGGTTCCAACAGTTTAATTGAAGGAAGTATTATATTATACTCAAGTTGAAACCAAAAAGAGGCATGAGGTTTCCAAATACTTCCATTACCAAGGCGGGCATGAGGTTTCCAAGTACTTCCATTCTCAAGGTTCCCAACAATCTGGTAAGAGGGAAAATCAGGTCCACATCTACAAGAAGGAAAATAGAGGATCATGACATCTTCTTTTGCCTTTCTGATATCTCTGAGGTGAGCTATAGTAGTGATGATAGTCTATGATTAATGATTAGTTTGGAAAGAAAAGAGGAAAGAGGCTGTTGAAGTGATTGTTTGCCTGGATGGGACTGGGTTACCTTATTCAATCCTTGTAGTTTGGAATAAGTCTACTTCTGCCACAAAATACTTTGTTTTCTGTTTCTGATTGTTGGCAAATGAGGTTTTTGAAGTTTCTAAAGATATGGAAGATTTGAAGAAGGTTAAGGAAGCTGTAGTGGAAGATGGTACGAAGTTTGCGATCAGTTTAGTTCCAAATCGAGGCAAAGGGGATGTTAAAAAGACAGCTTGAAAGGGCTAGAATGAAAAAACTTGAGCGGCAAGATGGAAGGTGTATGGAAAAAGAATGGAAAAGAAGTGTGTTTTTGGAGGATCAAGCTTTCTTTCAAGAGTTGGGTTGGAGCTGTTTTGGCAGCCTGGTTCAGTCTGGGGTCTGCTTTCATCTCGAAGTCTGGGTTAGAATACTAAAGATTGCGTTTTCGTTTGGTTGGTGTTTTTATATTGTGTTTTTTTAAGTTTCCCTTTTCAGTTTAGTAATAGTTGTTTAATGATATGTTCTGCGACTTATGAGGCGGTGTTTAGTCGGTGTTTTTCAATGTAACTTTCTTGGGGTTTTGGCTGTTTTTTGTATCCTGTATTGGAGTTTGTACTTTTTCATTTCATCAATGAGAAGTATAGTTCCTTTGTAAAGAAGATTGTTGATGTCAGGCAATATTATATGAGTTAGATCGTTTCTGTGACTAACACTTAATTTTGCATCTTCTGAAAAGGAAACCTAACATTAGTTATGTTTATATCCATGTCTTTTTTGAACAAGAAACAAGTACTTTTCATTGACTATCGAAAAGTTTCCAATGATTCTTTTAGGAGTAGAAACTACTAAACCCCAAAACCAAGACTAAAATATTCTCAAAAGCAAGTAATTGCAAAAAACCTCGAGAGAGATGGAGAGCACTCCAAAAAGCCAAAAGGGTCTTTATCAAGCCAAGTTTTCCTCCCAAATATGCTCATTCTCTCCCTCTAAAAGCCTCTGATTTCTGACAAAACAAATGCCCAAGCCACGGATTTACAATGGAGACCTATACAACTCTTGATTTTCCTTCAAGATTGTGACCACAAGGAAGAATAAAGATGTTAGGTTTTGCCCAGAAATTGAACTCTCAAGAAACACACAAAAGATCTGAAAAAGCTTCCCAAGCACCTTCCGTTAGAACAATCTATAAGAACAAATGATGCTCCCTAGCGTTAAGACATAAAGAATAGTGATCTGGACCCAAGGACTACCCCTGGCTGCTTTATTTGGACCTTATTCACTGTGTTTAAGCTTTCAAAAAATACCAATTAGTCTTAAATGTTTACCTTGCTTGGAAAAATGTTTTCGACAAGGAAGATGATGCAATAAGCTTTTTAAACATTGATCTAACTGAAGAAGATTCTGACTATCCAAAATTCGCCTTCCCCTATCTTCCTCTCTAGAGAGAGAGGTTCATTTTAATCATTCCAAAATACCACAATAGTCGCTTACTTGCTTGTCCCTTAGTCTTCTACAGCGACTCTTCAAGAACATGAATCCTCAACCCAAGCGTCTTTTGACTAAAAAAATGCTCTGGGAAAACGAAGAGCCAAGTACAGGTTTTGAATCCAAGAGTCTTTCCATAGAAGTTTTCTAACCATTGCCTATACCCTGATCATGGAGAACTTACTAATTTTTTTTTTTTCAAACCACAACATATTCCACCAAGGGCTTCTACAATTTTCAGATGTCTTCATTGTTATGTATCACTTAGAATAATCACTTTGAAAATTGTTTATATTTCAACTATTCTTTTATGATGTCGATTAACTTTTTAAATAAAATGGAGCAAATAATCCACTGCTTTACTTCATGTCTTCAAAAATTGTCATACATATGCTCATATGTGTAGACATTTGTTAAATGCATTTCACATGTATCTGGCACATGTCAAAGGCATTTGATGTGGTATAATATGCTTCTTGTTATAAGAAGTGTGTTTCTGAATCTCTATACTTTCTTACTTTTATCTGTTCCGGTGCTGAAATTTTACTTGATTTAAATAAAACATTTTGAGGTTATTCTTATATTTAAATGTTTGATGGCAAACTGGACTCTCATCTGTTCTCAGTTTCCAGTAACTAACTGCGTAAATTTTGTTTGCTTTATGTTGACATAGTAATTACCAATAGGAGAGCATACTGCATACTGTTAACTTTGTTTCTGATTGGAAGTACCTCTCATTTTCTGCTGTTTGTAGTTTAAACGACATTTGATACCGAGGATTTCATTCAGTGGACACAACCGTTGGTTCGGGGACAACAGGGACTTTTAAACTCTGATATGCGGAGAAAGAACGCATGCGTGACAATCCCTTGCTCTATTAATTTGATAAGGAAACTCTTGGTTTAAACTTCTCACGTTTCTTTTGAATGATGTTTCTTGACTTCTTGGCACTTATTGACAATGATATTCTTGTTGTAATGGCTAAATATTGCTGGCGTCCAGACATGTCTAAATGTTTTCAGACATGTAATGGCTTACTACTATGTTGTTAGAGTATGTTAGCCTGGAGGATGTTGTGATGTGCGTTATTCTGTTTTTGCGCTCTTGTATCCTATCCTATATTCACACCACTTTTCCTTTTTTGATACCACACCTTAGTCATTCTATTGTGAAGATGTAGAGCTAATCATTCTTTTAGGGCTGTTACATTAACCTTCAGAGGCTGTATCTACTCATACTTGTATTGTATGTACCTGTTTTGAATTTGATTAGATGTAGTTTCAGAGGTTGTATGTACTCGTATACTTGTATGTATCTGTTACCGATTGATTAGATGTAGTTTCAGAGGCTGTAAATACACAAATACTTGTATGAAACTGTTATGAATTTGAGTTCATGGAGAGCTGTTTTATAGCTTGTTGATTTTTGGCTATCTTTCCAGTCCATGACAGGTTTTTTGTTCCATTCTTGATGGAGTTGTTCATCCCACTAGCAACTTGTTTATGATTCTCTTGAATTTTTGAGTTCGGATAGTTCTTGAATTTTCGTGCAAATCCTCCCCAAATAGTTTCAGTCATGTACTTTATTGGTTGTCTTTTGATGCACCAATAAATTATTTTCAATCGAGTTTGAATACGTACCTTGTGATTGATCTTTGGGTATTGTGGTCTTCTGCATAGTCAACATTACAGTATCTAACTAGCTTGTAGTTTTTGCTTCTTTTGTACAAAAGATCGTAGTCATTTGTACCTTTGATATATCTTAGAGTCTGTTGAGCCGCATTCTCAAATCCATTTTCTTGGTTCATGTAGATCTCTCGATCCTCTAACTCTCCATGTAAGAAAATATTCTTCACATTTATCTTACACCAATTTTAATTTTTATTTGACACTTGTTAGTGAAACCCATATGATAGTGATCTTTGCCAATGGACTAAACATTTCATTATAGTCTAGTCCATATTAACTCTCCATGTAAGAGAACATTTTTCACTTCTATCATTGATTTTTACCAATGGGCTAAACATTTTATCATAGTTTAGTTCATATTGTTGAGAGAATCCTCGTGCTACAATTCAAGTCTTGTATATCTCGATTGTTCCATCCGAGAGATGCTTTATTTTGTAACCCACTTGTGAGAGATGAGTTTGACATCTAATTTTGGAACTAGTTCCTAGGTTTGATTTTGCTCCAAGACTTTAATTTGTTATTCGATCGCCTTTTGCCAAGCTTAGTTTTGTGATGCTTCACCATACGTTTATAGCTTTTAATTCCATCTTCTATTATATATGTGTTGGCATACTTAGAATTTGACTTTCAACTTTGTCTAATTGTCTAAGTTGTGGATGTGTTATTTCATTTTCACTAGGTCTGCTTGGTTGTCCATAAGAAAATATCCCGGTCATGATCAAGGCTAGGTGATGAAAGAAATATAGGTAGAGAGAGAGAGAGAGAGAGAGATAAGGATCATGATCGCAATATGGAACGTTGTCGAGATTACGAGCGTGGACATAACCGTGATTGTGAACGCAGTAGGTACAAGGAAGATCGAGACAAATATACAAATCATCATAGATTGTATAGGAATTGTGAATTAGAGCATGAAGATGAGTGAAAAAGAGGGCCGTCATCTATTTTTTTATTCTGAATTACCCATCATAATTTTATACACGAAAATCTTAAAAACGTTTAGTCAAAAAAAAAAAAAAAAAAACTTTGGTGTCAAACGCTCAAAAAGTAACATAGAACCTAACAAGGGACAAGACATCACACTTGACTCATCTCCATTCCTCTAAAGATTCATCATTTTTTTCTAAAAATCCAATAACACACAAACCCTATTTTACCACGACACCCTCCGAGACAGTAGATGAAAAGGAATGTTCTTGTAATCTCTATGTCGGGAAGCCTGAAAGCCGAACACGTGGGAAAAAAACAACTCCAAAGGATATGATTCCGATCTTTCTCTGTTTGTCAACAAAGAATGGAACAAAATGACCTTAACGAAGAGGAAAACTAACTCGAAAGTCGATCTAGGTAGCCTACCAAACAACAAAGAATTTGAGTTTTTTTAGAATATTCACCTTACATATAATTGAGAAAACAAACTCGTTAGATGGCAAAAGGTTGAACAAGCAAGACAGAAGGAACGATGGGAAAAGCCCTAATAGGGCTAGGACTCAAAAGACAACTATTCGTTCTCGATATCCAATCTCAAATTATCTTATTAATGATAAGTGAGACATGACCTCAGTCATTTTTCTATCAAATAACGAACAATAAAAATTGTTCAGGTTGTCAAAACCCTTCAAAATAACTATTAGTTCTATTCTAACTTGTAGAAATAGTGAAGCTAGTTCGAATCTCGGTATTGTTCTTCAAATAAGAAAAATATTATAAAAAAGATGACATCATCGAGACACTACAAACGAAAACTTGAATGTTCGTAATTTGAGCATCCAACCGTGTCAAAACATTGTCCAACGTTAAACATGACGTTAACTAAAAATCAGTAGCGTTGAGACGTCCAAAGTGACATTAGGATCTGCTCGTGCATGTCGAATGGTTTGAGAGGTTAAGTACGAGCGTTGTTTAAATTAGCTTCCCAAATTCTCGCTCAAATGACTCGTTCAAAACATTCTAGTTTACTCCAAATGCTCGATCCCTATAAAATAGACAAATAAGAACGTAAAAGTATTAAAGCTAGCATCAAGATGCTAACAAATAACATATCTACTAAACGATATATCCCATAAACAACAAATACATCAAACATAAAACGATTTATTATAGAAGTCAAATGATACAAACGAGAAACATAAAGTAGAGGGTTCCATCCCCCACCCATTGGTCACTTTTCAACCGGACAATCACCCTTCTTCCTTCTCACAATAATCCCGAACTTCCGAAAGAATTAAAGTGTTAATGGAACTTGGAAGTGCTTCATGTTTGGGGTCAGTGTGGGAACTTCCTCTGGTTCTGTATAGTGGGTTTTGAAGAATTTTTTCACGACTCTTTAGAAAAAGTAAATAGAAATTTCACTCAAAACCGAACTATTGAACAGTTAATTTTCCACCGAAAAAATTTATCTTATTTCATCGAAAAACAAAAATAGTAGCAAGAAATTGACTAATTTATTTATTTTTAAAAAGCAAGTAGAAAATGAAAAGGGAAAAAAAGAAAAAAAAAAGAAAAAGGAAAAGAAAAAGAGAAGGACCTAAGGCCAGTGGATAGAAAGCTGAAATAATGGTTGGTAAAAATAATTTTACTATTATTTAATTATTTTATCTCTTTAAATTAAAGCTACCATATTAATAAAAAATAATTAAAATAAATAAATTAAAAATCTAATATTAATAAATTATAAAAAAAAATGAGAAAAAAAAAATAAATTTAGTTGGAAATTTAGTGTTGCTTTTTGAAATTTAGTAATTTAGAGTTAGGCGAGCTTTTGTTAAAATCAAAGCTCAATTATGCGGAGAATATCTCGAGCATTATTAAAAAAATAAATTATAGTCGTATTTCCAATATGTATACACATTTCGAATCTATATCAAAGAGTTGTTAGAGGGCTGTCACATTGTAATTGTGAGATACCACATCCGTTAGAGAGAGAAACGAAATTGAAAACCTCTCCCTAATAGACGCATTCTAAAACCGTGAGACTGATGACGATATGTAACGGATAAAGCGGAACAATATCTGGTAGCTTTTGGCTGATGTCTAAAGGAATGTATTGTGAGATCCCACATCGGTTGGAGATAGGAACGAAACATTCTTTGTAAGGGTGTGGACATCTCTTCTTAATAGACGTGTTTTAAAACCGTGAGACTGATGGCGATACAGGTTGGAGATAGGAACAAAACATTCATTATAAAGGTGTGGAAACTTGTCTTTAACAGACGTGTTTTAAAACTATGAGACTAATAGTATATGTAACAAACAAATGGTAAGGCTGATGACGATACGTAACAAACAAGCGGATCCCATAACGATTGGAGTTTTAAAGTCGTGAGGCGAGGCTAATAGTGATACATAAAGAGCAAACAAGAATTATTTGTTGGGAAAAGTTCCTAAAAATTATAAAAAAAAAACAACCGTTGATCTTAGAAAACTAAAAGTAAATCTCATTATAGAATAAATTGCTAAAATATGAGACAGACTAAAAATATTTTTGCAACCTTAATTGTTCATTTTGAGTTCTAATTAAAATAATAAACAGACATAATAATGAAGTTTAGGGAAATAGTGTATAGTTTAACCAAAGTTTTTATGAGACGACAAGGGATCATTATTACCCAGCCAATTGAAATCGCAAAAGTCTGATTTGCTTCACAGATTAAGAAGAAAAATCAAAGGAAGAGGTAATCAACACATGTTCTTACCACTACTATAACATAAAACCTTTTTGAAGTTTTCAAAACAATCAAATTAAGAACAGAACCAGTTTAAGAAACGAATGAACAATTTCAAATTACAGATTATGGATTGAACTTCTCAGATTTTGTACCTGATTTTCATACTTCAGTTGCAAACAGTGGAAACTCGATTGAAGCCTCTGGAAATATCGATCTCGATCAAGTTATCTTCCTCGTTGATCTCTTCCAAAAGCTCCACGAATCCGTTCTGTTTCAGGACAGAATCCGGTAACAAATCAGGCAAACACGTCTCAAGATTTCGAACTAATGCTCTGTTCGAATCCGTTCGAATCGCGTCCGAGTACGGAAGAAGAGGAATTTCGATCAAGCTATCGTCATCTTCGGAACTCGAATCGTCAGAGAACGGAAGATTCCGAGCCAGTTCGTCCAAACACATCCAGAGATCGGACTCGAAATCTCCGCCACTTTCAAATCCGCCATTGCTGCTACTATCATCGTCAGAAGAAAGCTCTTCTCCGATTTGTGCTGCGGATAGTTCTTCCACTGTTCTTTGAGGCTTTTCGTCGAACAGGTGGCCAGCGGTGGAGATGAGAAGCGGATTGCGGTCCGAGATTTGACTGGAATCGGATTTTTTGTTTGCGAGGAAGAAAAACGAAGGGATTAGAAGAAGAAGAAGACTAAGGAAGGAAGGTGAGAATCGGAGACTGAGAAAGCAAATTGAAGCTAGAAGAGTTGAAACAACGACAACATTGAGACGAGATTGTTTGGAAGAAGACGACGACGACGACGGCGGCGATGATGATGAGCAGAGTGAAGCGCAGTGGTCTGTGAACTTTTCCATTATGGGAGGAAGAGAGAAGGGCGAAGGAGTTGGAAAGTGAAATAAAACCCATGTGGTCTTTGTAAGCCTTTTGCTTTTCCACCATTTTTGACAACAAAACTATGATAAAAGTTATGGGAGTGTTTGGTTTAAGGTTTAGCTTTCGAAAATCTCTCGGGTGGACGATTCGAACCGTTAATTTATGGGACTATTCTATTTTTCGAGTTCGAAAATTTACGAGAATCAAGATTCAAACCGATATCTTTTTGGTCGAGATCATGTTACTTTAACCAATTGAATTATGCCCAGTTCGTATTTCAGCTATATGCTTGAATTTTGGATCATGTCGATATTCAGTTTTTGTTCTTAATGTCGTAAGCTGGGTATGTAGTTCAATATTCAACCATATAATCATAAATTTAGTGGTTTGAGCATATCTTCAACTATGTAATCGTAGCTTTAGTGCCTAACCTAAACATAGTTCAACGGGTCGATTGTAGCTACTACGTCAGATGAATCCGATATCTCGATTCTGCCTGAACCAACCACTTTCAACCTTCTAAACACTCTGTTGGCTCAAAAAGAAAGCTTGAACCAGGTCATCAATGAGTCAGCTCCTTCTACTGAACATCAAGCACCTCTGGTTCAGTTTTTTAATGTTTGTAACCAATATGTTTCATACTCTCCCGACTCAAGTCAACCTTTTTAATTTAACAGGCTACAATCAGGCGAGCAACTAGCTAAGTTAGAGGAAGAGTTACAAAAAGTAAAGGGTCTAGAGACCATGGGCTCAACATTCCGGGATTGACCATCTTTTCAGAGGTAAAATCTCTAGAAATGTTGCGATGCTAAGACATATCAACCAAGAGTTTAAAATTTCAAATCATCCGTACTCACACGCTGAAATAAAAAACTTAGTGTGTATTGTCTGCACGTAATCCATAGTACTACAATTTTTCTCATTCGTGTAACTCTATCAAGAAAATAAAAGAACCTATCTATAAAAAAAATTATTTCATAGTCATATCATTACTTTCGAGTATCAATTATCGTTAAATTATTAATATTATAATTTTTCACGTCAACCTAATCATAATTATCGAGGTAAAGCACTGTACTCTCGATCAAAAGCTTAGAAATTCGAATTCAAATAATATTTTAATTTGAATATTATTATTATTATTATTATTTAAAAAAGAAAAAAAAGACAAACAATGAGAATAATGGAAGACATTCCAACGCAAATACCACGTGGCTGAATTAGTTAGATGAGATCAATAATCTAATTATAATAATTAAAATTAGACAAATTTAAAGTTTAGATCTAATAATAATAATAATAATAAATGTAAAATATTAGGTTTAAATTAGACAAATTTATGAGTTCATGGTCATTCATTGTGACCCATTTGGTGGTGTCTCAAACTGAAACCAAAACATTAAAACAAGCCCATTTCTATCCCCCACACCCTTTCGATCATGCTCTGCGGTTCGAGTGAGTCAAGTCAATTTAGATTCGCGTCGCCTACGGTCGAGCAACGTATACTCAAGGCTTTAGCTCTGTTTTAAGAAAAAAGTTTTAGAAGATAGGCAGAGAGATTTTCAAAAAAGAATTTGAAACCAAAGTTGAAAGAACGATGGAAAGCAGCGTTATATAACATAAACAAAGAAAGAAACATCAGGACTTAGATATCATATTATAGTATATATGTTGAGGCGATTTAGGTCTAGCAAACTTAGACATGATTTTACTGAATGGTCATGCAAAATCTTGGTGGGAGGAGTTGGTGACTAATCCTATCTCCCTATAGTACATTTTGAGACAATTCAGGTTGGACAGATCTGGGCAATGATTTCACTTAATAATCATACAAACAGAAAATACCATACGATACAACATGATATCAAATAAAGAGTTTGGCGTGACAGGTCTGGACGAGCATGACCGTGACACCCAGCATCATCTAATGGAACTCTCGCTAAGGAGACTTACTAAATCAGAGCTCGAAAGCTGGAAATGAATGAAACCTAATGAGTTTGGTTGTAACTGAATTGAGTTGTCCGATATGAATCTATCAAAAAACTCTATAAGCAGAAGAATTCATTCACTTATCAAGGTACACAATATTACTTTAGTTCAGTTCGATGCTATTTAGGTTTAAACATTGAGTATCTATATTATAGGTCATCTCGATGCCTCATCTTGCCAGATAAGTTTCAACTTACGTGAACCTGTTAACGTATACTTTAATCAACATGTTAATAGTTTGAATTTTTACAGCATCACTGAAATAAAACTTCGATGTTATGCAAGTATTAAATCCTGCCACTGAAATGTCGAGCAGATTCCTAATTGTTCACAAATGGTTAGCCACCTTTTACAAGGGAAGACAAAAGACATAAGGTAAAATTGGACGAATCAATGTAAATGTGTACAAGACTTGTGATCCAAACACAATTGGTGTTGATCACACCATGTGCTACCGTGGTAGCAAGAGGGGCCTAATTAATCGTCACGATTTAGATTTATTAGTACCAGACTCATCTTCTGACGTCACTTTTTCACTTTTTTATCCACCCACCTATCATCTTTCTTCGGACGTAAAAATCTCGATAGATTTTTTGAACAGTAACGCTTCATGGCAGTCAAACTATCTTCTTTTAATAAATTTTCGTATTTTAACTTTAACTTTTACGCATGTCGACAGACTTGACAAAAGTAAATTAACTTTGTAAGCATGCTTATCATCTCGTATTATAATATATTTATTTTGACGATCTTCGACTTTAATAAAATTTGTAAAATATTTTTTTAATAAAAGTAAAATGTCACTCCATAAAATATTTATTTATTTATTTTCAAACATTTAAATAAAATTTACAACTCAATTTGAATATATATTAACATGCTCGAGTCTGTCCTAAGTTTGGTTTTGGTTCATAGAATGGTTCGAGTCATTAAATTTTTTTTGAATACCAGTGTCAATTGACATGCTACCACTGGTTCACCATTGTTAACATGCCACGTGTTCTTGGTTCCCATCTCAAGTATCCCAAACCCACCATTCAAAAAGACAAAAATACCCCCCAACAATCATACTAACATCTCCTACGTAGGGGCAATTTGGGGTGATAATGGCATTTTATTTTAGGTTGAAAGAAGAGATTTTGATTCTCTCGTAGGTTCGTTGGGGATGTAATACAATATAATAAGATTATGTATTGTTTGTTAATCGAAATTGCGATTGAAGTTCGCGTTTCTCCTTGATTATCGGCGACAGGGGATTCTCTTTTTCCTTTTAAAAATTTATTCTCTCTGTTCAATTTTCGCCTTTAAATTCGAAGTTTCTTGGGAATCGTGTTGGTTCGTGGTGGTGTGTTCATCGTTTTTCCTTTTTCCTTATTCCTTTTCTGGGCTTTAGCGCCCTGTGGCCACTCAAATCGATGATCGTCAGTATTCAATGGACCCGTCGTCAGTGCACAACACTCCTCCAGTTGAAGAAGATGAGTGGGGTAATGTTTGTTATTTGATTCTTTAATCTATTTTCCCGCTTCTGTTATCGCCATTGGAATTAGGGTTTGTTTCTTCATTTGGGTTTCATCGGATTCGAAGTTCATCGGGTTTTGGGAATCTGGTTATAAGCCCTAATATTGAATCAGTCT
Organism: Cucurbita maxima; assembly: GCF_002738345.1. Lineage (NCBI taxonomy): Eukaryota > Viridiplantae > Streptophyta > Magnoliopsida > Cucurbitales > Cucurbitaceae > Cucurbita > Cucurbita maxima. The sequence continues at coordinate 1,728,818 of NW_019272022.1, forward strand.
GTTTTGTTTCTGTCTTACGATATATTTAATTTCCTTTTCTCTGTAGGATTTCTGTTGGAAATTTATCTGTTCATTTTGATCCAATTTGTCGATTGCTTCACTATCTATATTCTTTTGTTTTCTGGGTTTGGTGGTTTGTTCTTTGTCGTGGTGGGAATTTTGTTTCCCCTGTTTCTGAGACTTTGTGAAGCTAAGGAGTTACCCTTTCAAGAAATGTTAGATCCCACATCGGTGGGAACAAAAACGAAACATTGTATAGAGACCTCTCCCTAGCCGACGCTTCTAAGAGGGGAAGTCCGAAAGAGAAACCCCAAATAAGACAATATCAAGGGCGTGCCAGCAAGAACGCTAGGCACCGTGCCTAGCGTTAGGGGCGTGCCGGCAAGAATGCTAGGCCTTGAAGGGATGTGCCAGCAAGAACGCTAAACCCCAAAGGGATGGATTGGGGGTCCCACATCGATTAGAGAAGGGAACAAGTACCAGTAAGGATGTTAGGCTCCAACGAAGGTAGTGAATTGTGAGATTCTACATCGGTTGGGGAGAAGAACAAAACATTCTTCCCTAATGTTTTAAAAGCCTTGAGGGGAAGTCTTGAAAGGGAAAGCCCAAAGAGAACAATATCTACTCGCAGGTTGGGCGGGTATATTCACAAATTTCAGTACATAGGGAGTCGAACCCATTTTAGGTAGGAAAGTTTTTGTTTCATCAGATTAAGCTCTAAACTTCTGTGAGTAGTAAATTATTATCCTCTAGCTAAGTAAGTAAGAAATTTGTTGCATATTCAGCTGATAGATCACCCAAAATACAGCCAACACACACTTAAGATCCAACAGTAGAAGAATTCAAGCCCAGAAAAGAGTTATGTAGCCTAAAAGACTGACCAAACTGAGCACAAAAGTAGTTTAAGTCATCTAAAAGAACGTTCATATATTTCAAGAATACAACTTAACTATTAAAGAATGCTGATGTTGCTATGCATTCTTTAGCTCAGGTTCAGTTTGATAGAGTTCAAGGGCTAAGTTCAACTATCTTAGATATTTAGTTACATGAGGGAAATGATTTTGTTCTGTTGAATATATTTTTCTTTCTGTAGTGGTTGCCTCATGTAGAACGGAAAATGATGTGTTACTTGATGAATAGCTTTTTGATGTCTTTGCAAGTTACTTCGTGGAATGCGTAAATTAGAAGCTAGTTGTTAGGTGAAAGGTTAACAATGATGTAGTGTTGGGTGGCATTTGCTTAGAAATGGTGAATATAATTGCGAGATCCCACATTGGTTGGATTGGAGAACGAAACATTTTTATAAGGATGTGGAAAGCTCTCCCTAGTACATTTTAAAAACCTTGAAGTGAAGCCTAGAAGGTGAAGCCCAACGATTACAATTTCTACTAGCGGTGGACTTGGACTGTTACAAATGACGTCAAAGCCAAACACCAGGTGATATGCAAGCGAGGAGGCTGAACCCTGAAGGGGGGACACTAGATTGTGTGCTAGTGAGGATGCTGGGTGCGAAGGGAGTGTATTGGGAGGTCCTCATCAAAGGGAATGAGAGCGAGCGAACTGTGACTGATTGTGTTTTTAGTTTTATTTGAATGATCAAGCTAGCTAGCTGTTTCCTTGTCAAATTACTGACCAGAATGATAATTTGTTGATATTCATGAAAGCTTTATGAACAGTCCCTATCATTGTGGGGTACTACACTATATGCTCATGACCAAGCTACCATCATTTCCTTTTTTGCCTCACTTCTAAGCTAACTTTTTTCTATTTTGCAACAGACACCGATGGGTTCGTGATTCCGAACTTGGGGATCGAAGGGACAAACCAAACTAAACTTGGCTCTCCAGAAGTAGAAATCCAAGAACCTCCTCCAAAGGTTTTATCACCAACTCTTATAAGTTGTATGACCGCTTGCTAGGACGTTTAATATCCTTCGACTGCGGTGGTGTTTGTATCGACAATTCTATTCATGCTTTTATTGTTCAGGCTAAAGAAGAGACGACGATCTATCTCGGCCCACATGGCGCGCCACCATCACAGTCAAAACAGCAGTATTCGAACCCCGCCAATCGGAAGCAACGGTTGAGGCAGAAATTGAAGGAAGCAGACCGGAGGACCACAACGGGACGGGAGAATAAGTTGGAGAATTTGAGAGAGCTTGTAGGTGGTGGAAGATCAAGCATGAATATGGCAAAAGGTTCTTCTAGGGACTGGCTTGATCCACATTGCCATGAGGCTCAGTTCCACAAGTAATGTCCACAGAGATTTGTAAGACGGACTTGAGAAAATTAGCATACTAAAATAAGTTTTGTATTAGATCATTGATGGCATAATTGAAGTAAGTTTGCATACAAAGCAGGATATTTGGTGAAGATAATCATTGAATGTTGTTGATCTTCCCAATAACAATGCCTCTCAATCTAACGAATTGAATCATTGATGATATTATCTGCCAAGTCAATACGATCCATTATGTTACGTGATGCGAATTTCAACCATATATTATTATGACTCAACTTCCACCCTTCAAATTCCCATCACACCTACTGGTTCCCAGAATGTCCCGCGGTAGAACCATGAATTCCTGTCACACCTACTGGTTCCCAGAATGTCCCGCGGTAGAACCATGAATTCCTGTCACACCTACTGGTTCCCAGAATGTCCCGCGTACCGTGAAAATCTTTTGGAACTTGACTGACATAGAGTCTGATCATCATCAAATAAGAAGTCAAAGGAATTAGTGGACATACCGGATCTCCATGAGTGTATTAGTTGATTGACAATCACTTCTAGTCACTCCTATGAGGTACAACCACAGGGGCAACTACAACGTATGCATCTACATTCTCACTGGTTTGTTCCCAAATCTTTGGTCTCGATAATTTGCCAAATTTTCGAATTGATCAGCAAAGAATCCACCTTTGCAATTGCTCAATAAAAACGAAACTTGGTCTTCTACCTAATAAACGTGACCATTAATCTTTTCCTGATCTTATGCATCAAAGCAAGCTCATTGATTTTGCAGCTCTCATCCTAGCAATGTTAACACTTAACATAGTGATCTCTGCGCGTAATTGACACTGGTCTTGGCCTTTCAACGTGATCTCCCAGCGGTACAAGAATTTGAAACTGGTATACAAGAAAGAAGAATTAGTATTATATCCTGGCAACTCATGAAGAATTTAAGACAAGGTAGCCTCTCCCCCTCCTCTCACCTTTCTTATTCCTTCTTTTTGGCGTCACTTACCGAGGAGCCCGATTCATGGTTGTTACTTTGACGCATATTATATTCTATAGAAAACATTTCATATTTTATATTATTATAAACAAAAAAGAACCTAATTTACATATATTTATACTTTAAGTTACGTACAATATAAAACTATATGCATCCTATACAAGTTTCGAAAATAAAACAAAAGTAATTATAACAAAACAGACTTGGATCGAGGTAGGATCCTTGAGGTCTTTGGTGAACTTTTATTCATAACAGGTTATTTATCGGTCTTTGGTCTGGATTGGGTCCTCAATCCAACCATTCCCTTGTATCTTAGGCTCGTTAGTTAATTCCCAACAATCTTAGGGTGGTTTGGCTAATCAACCTTTATCTAATGATTCTGTTTATGCTTATTATAAATTTTTGACTCGTATGTAAGACTCGTAAATCTCTGTCTCTTTGTTTAAATTCTGTTGGTGGATGTGTGAGGGCAGTCGATCTTGTTTCCACTCTGGCTAAACAATTGGATATCAAACCACTTTTGTTGAGGCATTTCCGTAGCATTTAGGCACACAACAGACTATACTGAAACTATTAAAAAACAATTAGAATTCCTAATTTTCTTCCGAGATGATTCCAAAGAAGAAGAAAACGACTCACCAATATTTCAACAAAACCAACATAGTAATCGAATTAACCCAATCACAATAGAAAGCTTCAGAATCCCCAGTTCATACATCATAAATCCAAAAGCAGCATCAGGAAAAAGAAATTAACATACCTCTTCAATGATCTTAACTGCGACTCGGTCATTCATACTTCCACCTGGATTCAAAAACCCGATACAGGACACGAGGAGTTCACACGAGCAACAAATTTCACAAACTAAAACCCTATTCAAACCTTTGAATTTTTACTCAATTGCTTATATTAACATTAAGACTCGGAAATTATATTTTTACCCTTTGCAAAAATGAAATTACATTTTAACCTCGACTGAAATTGGGCTAAGCCCATTGGTAAACAATGGCCCAAAGGCTCGAGAACAAAATGTCGTCCGGTTATCAAACGAGACAGAGAAATGACAAAAGAAATAAATCAAACATATTTGTTGTCAGAAGTGGGATTTGAACCCACGCCCTCTCTCGAAGACCAGAACTTGAGTCTGGCGCCTTAGACCACTCGGCCATCCTGACATTTTTGTATTATAATTTACACAGTAAGGAATATGTTCTGTGTTTTAGTCCAATTGAAAATGTCAGAAAGAAAAATTAAAACAAAAAAAAATTATGATAAATATTTGTACACCTTTTTAAATAGAAAAAATACTTTTTATTATTTTATATATATATTTTTGTAGCTAATTTAAAAAAAAAATTCATCGGTTATATATATATATATATATGAAGGCCAATTAATTATTAACTATTACATTAATATTTGAACAAGTTGATAAACAACATGAAAAGGAACGAAGAAGAAAAAAGCTTAGAAAAAAAATTAGATTATCAAAACCTAAGTTACATAACTCGTGCAAAATACAAAGCTAAACTTTCTAGATGTCGAACCAATGCGTTCAAAAGCTAGTATATTATTTTAGCTTAATTTTGTGGCAGATGAGATTAGATGGATTATAGAATTTGTTAACTTCCACACGATTGAATCATCGACTTTTAAGATGATAATTGATGTTTTATTTGAGCTAGGTTTAAATTGGTAACTTTGAGACATGATTATCTTTTTGGTTAATTAGGTAAAATTAATGAAAATTAGAGAGGGTAACATCGTAATACATGTTTAAGCAATTGAAAATTTATAATAAAAATTGATACAATTTAGGGCTCGAGAGTAAATTAATTTTTTTCCATTAAAATATAATCAAAATTTTAGACTTGAAAAATATTTTAAAATATTTAATTTAAAAATAAAAATTGGTAAATTCTAAATCAAAATATTGTTTTCATTACAATTATTTGACCAAATAATTAAAGCATAGTATTTACTTTCCTAATATTTTTGTTGACACATTCTGTCACTTTTTATATTTATTCATGTCAAAGATAATTTAACTAATAGATTACTATATGGAAATATGACTATTCATGTCATATGTAATTAATGTTATTGTTAACCTTTATGGGTTTCTCCCCAGTAACATTTACTTTCTCAAATTATTTTAGAGTCAGATTGACTCCTAGAAGTGGAATCAGTAAGCATGTTCGCAACTAAGAAACTAGACAAATTGAATGTTGATCGAGATCAAGAACATATGCTCTATTTGAGAGAAGTCCTAAATAGTGTTTGATATTTGAAATCTCTCCGATTGTCGCTAAACCCAAAAAGAATAGTGTTTGATATTTAAATTCTATCATGGATGAGATTGTCACTAAAGCCAACAAGATTGACATGGTGGCTAGTCGCCTCGAGGGCATGACGGTCTAAAAGTTGATGTTAAGGGTTGAGAGACCTTAGAAGCCAAAGTCACACAACGTGGTGGCTTCGAGAGTGGGGATAGTTCGACTAGGCTTTATTACCTAAATAGAGGAGTGTGTCAAATGTTTAGACAACTCTAAAAAAGGAGCCTAAACTCTTCTATCGGGTTCGAATTCTAAAGAACTTTATCTTCTATAAATTAGCCTACGACACATCAACCTATAATTTATCAAAATTTTAAAACATTTCAGTAACAAGAAGTGGATACCTTAACCAAAAACATAAGGACGATAACCGATCTCAAAAGAGTATTGAATGATTTGCAAGCAGAGCTGCTGTTCACATTCCTCCCAGATTCCTGGAAAACAAGAAACAGCAAGACAAACAACACAGCAACATGTCAAAAACAACCTTAACTCTTGTCATATAAAAGGAAGGCCACCAGCATATCCTCTCTGGTTTAAGACGATTGAGCAAGTGTTAAATCAGATGTGGACAGCGTTCCTGACTGATCAACATCAAGCTTCTCAAATTCCTTCAGCACAGGTGCAATGTCATCTTCTGTGATTTTCCCCATCTCTTTCAGCTTGTGTATCACAAATTCTGCAGCCCTGTGTAAGATTAAGAACGAAACAATTAAGTGAACAACAAAACATATAAGAATTCCACAAACTTGCTTGTGGTCTTCTCAGAAATCAATTGAGGAATGTTATGTGATGAAAAGAACAGATTACGACTTACCCGACGACCCTGTCGTTATCGAGATCCGCAGCCTCAAGATCCAAGTTTGTCACCTTTTTACTCAGAACCCACTTCACCAGAGACTTCTGCCTTCTTTCAGTGTTTAGCTCAGCAATGTAGAGGAAGAACTGAGCCAGTGTGATGGTACTTATCAAGATCCAGAAAATGGCGAAGATGCGCCCCGACTTAGTCGAGAAGCTTTTGTCTCCATAGCCTAATGTAGTGATGGTAGAACATACACAATAAAAGGCATCAATGAAACCCAACTTCTCAATGGTAACAAGAAAGACAGTCCCAGAAATGATGAACAAAATAAGCAAGAGAAACACCACTATACACTTGTTTCTGGCTTTATCAGTATCAATTTCTTTTGTCATGTCACAATGGCCGTTTTGGTGCGCATTCAACGTCTTAAATAGCAAGATTTCCTGCTTCTCTACCAAATAATCGGCTGCACTGCTTAGTATTAGGCCAACGAGGGCCATTCCTGAGAAGACAAAAGCGCAAGCTAGTAGTTTTGTGGAAGGACTGTTTGGGACAAGATCTCCATATCCAACGGTTGTCATTGTCACAATAGTGAAATAAATGGCATCAACTATTCCGTTTGTTTTTTCCCCTCTGATTTGGTACCTGACAAGATAAAAACATAGAGTTCCTATACCCATGTATAGTATTAAAACTAAGGCTACTCTTCTTAAACTCGGACCAAGATTTCCAAAAATAAATCCTGAACGTGGAACTGGACAAGTGTCTGCGCCGGTGCCGGTGCCGGTGGTCTCTGAATGAGGTGAATCCGCATGAGGAGCACTCTTAGTGCGCCTCAATCGTCCTTTGCTTCTGGGAATATCTAATATTCTTGTTCCAATAGTATTAGACGACGTTGGTAACAGCGGCTCTATCACTTCTTTGCTGGCCATTAAAGATAATTCAACAAACTACCAATGTCAAGAACCTGCATAACCACAAGAATTTCAAAGCCATGTTAATCAGTTTAGTGATGTGTAGATTCATAGATAAAATCATATTACTCGGCATTAAAGTTGTGAGATCCCACATCAGTTGGGGTGGAAAACAAAGCATTCTTTATAACGCTGTGGAAACCTCTCCCTAGTAGACGCGTTTTAAAAACCTTGAGAAAAAGTCCGAAAGGGAGAGTCTAAAGAAACAATATCTGCTAACGGTAGGCTTGGACTATTACAAAAGTTCTGCCTTAATAGAAAACTTGAAGTGTCATGATTCAGTGAAAAATATGAACAGAATAGTTTGGAGGTTCTACATGAATTAAAGAGACAAAAGACCAACTTTACAAACGGCTTCCTTTTTCATATAGCTTCCGTTTTCACTATTGCATTCAACCTAAAACTTTTGATTCATCATCTGCCTCAAACTTTAACATAAAACCTCTTCAAAATATCAGCAAAATAGAAGAATCCAATTCCAGGTTCATCCTAAAATACTAACAAAGAAGACTTGAGGCCAAATTCTTATGTTCTGAAATTGAGATGCAGAATTATTCCATCAATAAACATTATAACACAACAAAAAGTAAGGGTTGAAATATGGATACTGAAAATTTTCGACCAATTTCCTTGCCAAGGAATAGAATCTACTACACTTGACGTATTATCTCAATCAATATAACTTGTTACGATCATAAAATTTATACCCATCAACGTCTTAAGAATTGTAGATAATCGAACAAACGAATCACTTTAGTTGGTCTAAAATCAAGTTCAACCTAGGAAAATAGTTCAGTCGATTCCAGTTCCAGAATTAACTTCAGTGCTAAGTTCAGTTGAAGCTTCAAGTACAATATGCCTTTTTCTACGATAGTGATATCATGTATCGAATTCACAAGCCAAAAAACAACTTCCAAAACTGAGAACATTATACATAGCATCCGAGTCAAATCTATTCGGGAATCACGTTAGGAAGAGGGGCAGTTTGACGATTATAAACATAGATATAGATCTCTTCCAAAGTACGAATTTCAACCATCATCCACTGTTTCCACGATCTATAAAGAAACTGTCTCCCACAGAACACCAATCATTAACAACAAAGGCTCCACAAACGACATTATCAAATAGCGAAATAAGGAAGCCATAGAACACGGAAACTTCATAAGCTATAAACTTAATAAATATGCCGCAGAAGCGATCTATACAAATTACAACAAAATGAAAACGGAGATCTCAAAACAGACTTCATTAAGCGAATACGCAAAATTAAGTCAAGATCTGATTAGAAATTTGAACATGAGAAGAACGGAAGCTTACAGTGAATGGCGTTGAGTTACGATCGGATAAGCATTCGATTTGGAGAAGATTTGAGGTCGAGATGTTCAAGTTGACGTAAATATTTCGATTTGCAGGCGCTTTCGCTTTCTATTTCGTAATCGTTGATTGAAAATTTTACTGGTCGGAGCTCTTTTTTCTTTTCCCTGAACTCTGTTGAAGAAATTGGCCAGAGTAGTTACAGTTACTTAATCCACCCCAAATTGGAAGTGTGAGAGATTTTTTTTATTAGTTAAATCCGTATATAAATATAAATAAATAAGTAAATATAGATAATATTAAAATTTTAATTTTATAAACTATGATAATAAAACTTTATATTATATGGAAAATTTCATTCAAATATGCGTCTCATACCACAATCGCACCCTTATGGCAACCGAATAAGAGAATAAGAATAATATAAAATTAATTAATTAATTAATTAATTAATTTTTATTGATTAACCGTAGATCAATAAACCCAACTAATTATCTAAAATTCAATAATTTAATAATAATTTGTGACCCAAACAAAAATATTCTTTCATTACGTAAAATTGTTAAAACAAGAAGGTTTTTGGACGTCTTAATCACTTACAGATTAGTTCATCCGAATACTCCATAAATAAGATATCATGTTTTTTTTTTATGTTGATATACAAAACATTGCAGTTAGGAACCACATAAGGTACGAGACAATTGTGACCAAATTGGACATCTTGATTTGTTCTATAAATTTAAGTAACACGTCGTATTATTCTCTTACGTGATATCAAGAGTATCAATTGTTGTAGAGTAACAGAGTTCGATGTCATTCAATGACACATGTCTCGTTTTTACCCTCTGATTGAATTATACAGCCCAAAATTCTATTTCACATTTTTACCCTCTGTCTTTTTTTATTTAATTTGTGAGGGTAAATATTTAAATTTTTAATTTTCGAATTTAAGATTTATATCTTAACTAGTTAAATGTAGAATTATATTTTATAGAAATATTAAAAATTAAAAATTATATTTAAAAACACCCGAATGGACACTTGTAACTTTTTATTTATTTATTTTTATTTTATCAAATTTGTTTCCTCCTTTTCCAAAAAGTTTTTGATGTTTGTTAGATGGAGAGAGATCCAATTTTTCAATTATTCCCATCTAAGGGTAAAAAGGTCATTTAGCAAGTTTCTGTTTCAGAACTCTCCACAATGCCCACTTAAGGGTAAAAAGGTCATTTATCAAGTCTCCGTCTGTTTCACGACTCCCCTTAATCGAGGTTCGACTCCTTTAGAGTAGTCTTAGTCATTTTTTACTGTCTTCGTGCCGGCTTGACTCCTTTTTTCTTTTTATTGGAGTCCTTTGTTCGACATTCGACACGGCTATGTTTAGGGCATGGCTCTGATACCATGTTAGACGAACACGACTCTCCACAATAGTATGATATTGTCCACTTTGAGCATAAGCTCTCATGGCTTTGCTTTGGGCTTCCCCAAAAGACGTCATACCAATGGAGTTAGTATTCCTCATTTATAAACCCATGATCATTCCCTAAATTAGCCGATGTGAGACTTTTCATCATCCAACAATTGGGTCCCTGATTCGTGTAGACAGCTCACATACCGCTTTAATGGACAAACATTTCAATCCTTAAAATATACTCCAACTCATATGTCAAATTGATCAGTGAGAGTTCGAAAATTTCAAAATAGAGAAGATAATTATAAAATCAAAATCAAAATTTCTCTTATGAACGCGGTAATATTTTTATTTAAAAAAAAATAATTGTAAAAAAAAAAAAAAAATTATTTAGGAGAAGTGGTGGCTATTATTAACATAAGCTTTCAAAGTTATTATTATGAGAAGTTTGAGCATTTGGGGGAGAGGAAACTAACTACTCATCATGGGAAAATGCTTACACCTAAAGTTTTTTTTTTTGCCAACTACTATTCTCTCTTTACAATATAACCACTAACCCACCTTTCTCTCTCCTCTCAAAATCATTATTTAATTTCGATGTGACTTACCCGACTTACCCGACAAACGAGCTCAAATCTTCTAACATACAAAAAAAAATGAAAAGGGCCTCGAGCTCTCGAGTAAATTCTTCATTATTACTCATTATCAAACAGGTACCTCAACAGTGAGCGAAAAGACTCCTCCCATAACCTACCTTATTCAGTATCATATTGATTCCCTAGGTTAGATCTCGGTTTCTTGTCTTAATTAACCCATTTTAAAAATCTATACATCTTAATGGTTGCCGTTTGAATTATAGTATTTGCCCTTCTTAAAGGGCAATCTCGACTCACCACATAACCCTAAAGTGGGTAGTTAAGAAGTAATTAAATAAATTAGGGTTTATCTCTCACTAACTCCGCTCTAATCCGAAAGGGTATTTTGGTAAAATCACCAATCCACGAAAAGGGTCTCTATAAAAACCAAGCTACCTTCTTGGGTTTCTCTCAAAACATAAACTTTCCTCAAAATTCTCAAAAAAAAAAAAAAAACACTAAGCTCATCTTCTTCCTCAGCTCAAGAAGAACACAAAGCCATGGCCGACCAAAACAACAACCAAACACTTCAAAAGGTAACAAAATTATTGTTTTCTATCTCTTTGTTGTCCTTCTTCTTTACCCTTCCATCTTGGCTCTTCCATTCCCCAATTCTCGACTCTTCCAACCAACCAATCGACAAGAACTTCATGTTCCTTCTCTGCAACGGTCTCCTCGTTTTCCTCGCAAAATATTCAGGTCTATTCAAATCTCTCTCCACTTCCCAACCAAATTACGACGCATTCAGTGTCTATGAGCTCGACTCTTTGTCACCTCCAACGATGTTGGAGGACGAGAAACAAACAACAGTGTCTACAACAACAATAACAACAACACGAGAAAAGAACGATGAGTCAGAAGAAAAAACCATTTCGATTTCAGAAATTGGCGACGATGAAGTTGAAGAAGACGACGATAGAACAGGTGATGAAGAAGGGAATGACGACGCGTTGAACGATGAAGAACTTAACAGAAAATTCGACGAATTTATCAAAAGAATGAAGGAAGAAATCATAGATGATGCTCAAAAGACTCTAGTAGTAGTTTAATTAGTAAAGAAAAAAAATAATGATATGACACCTTGTATACTTGTAACAAGATTCACATTCTTCAGAAATACTATAAGCTAATTAAAATTTTTAAAAAATTTAGTTTGTCGAGTTTTTGTTTAAAGGCGTTTATGTTAATAAAAATACGATCATGAGATACCTAAGAAAACAATTTATCGATGAAACCGAAATAAGGAGAAGATACACCATGTATTCTTACTTCGATGTTTTTGAACGCTATTAATGAATTATCTACAAAATTATGCTCGAGTTGTCTAATCAATCATTTGAGCTGGTTGGTTATAAATGTCGTTATCCATTATCGAAAAATTAAATTAATTTCTTTTATTTTTTTGGAAAAAAATCGATTTTTTTGAAAAAGAAAAAAGGAACAAAGAAATATTTATTTATTTATTTATTTTATCATATGAAAATAAATTACATTTTTTTTTCGGTATAATCCAAAATAGTCATATTTTACATTTTTTTTTTATAAGGTCTTGATTTTATGAAAAACGTTGATAGAAATATTGTAACAAATGAACGGTTTATATTTCTTTTAAGATGCGATTTTAACGTAAAAGGAGCAAGTCGATGAAAAAAATTAAATTAAAGAAAAAAAAAAGGAGAAATTGATACCCGGAAAAAAAGAGCACATGAATAAAGTGAGACCACATTTGAAGGAATGACCTCGTGAAAATTTTCTTAAGATGCATGTGAGTGATGACAAAGCATGTTAAAAGGACTCGTGTTGGTTCATGGGAATAGTTTTCAATCTTAGATGCAAGCAGTAAGTAGTGTGACCTTATTGCAAGGGATTGTCGGGGCCATTAGAAGGTGCCAAATCAAATTCCGAATTCTGGGTATGGGATGTTACATTCTCTCTCTCGTTTTTTGGTGTAGTAATCAAAATGTATTTTAATGTCGGGTCGTGTTGAAAAAATTTACGAAAAAATAATATATATAAATATATGATGAAAACAAGATTGTTTTAAATAGGAATAAAGATGGGGAAATTGAATAAAACTGTCCACCATAGTTGTGGGGGCTAAGAATAAAAGGATGTCGGTATGACAGTGTCTCTTCCTCTCTAAAAGTAGGTTCTATTCCAAAAGCGTCATCCGCCGCTCGGATGGTGGATCGAATGAACACTCAATCGTCTTATTACAATAGTAAATGATAGAGATATGTCGATGATCTAGAAGTTACTTGAGATTCTAGCTTGTTCGAGAAGTTTCGTATGTGCTAGGTAAGAATGTATTCGTATATTCTGTTTTAGAAAACGTGAGGTCTTTGACAATATTTGCACAAAAAAACGAAATTTAAAGTAATATTTAAAAACGTAATCAAACAAAAGAGACAAAGTACAAAAGTCAGGAGTATCTCTCAAACCCTCTGTTAGATAAACACGACTCTTCATGGTATGATATTGTACACTTTGGGTATAAGATCTCGTAGCTTTGCTTTGGGATTTTCCAAGAGGTCTCATACTCGTGGATATAGTATTTCTTGATTATAAACCTATGATCATTTCCTAAATTAACGGATGTGAAACTTTCATCTAATATCTCGAGAGCCACGAGAGCGGACTCCCAATATTTATTATTATTATTATTATTATAAGAAAAGGAGGGTTTAAACACCAACTTTTGGATCCTTGCCGTGAACCGTAGTGTCATATACAGCGGCCTCGAAACGCAAACAGCCCTTTCAACGCCGGAGCAGTCCTGTCTCCGCTGCTTCTCCTTCTTCGCCGGAACCCTAAACTTCCGAACGTCAAACCTTCAGAACAAGGAAACTCTAAAACGAAAACTGATCATACTTAATTCTCCGAAAATGTCCCCGTCGATATTCCGATCCCGATTTATTTCCTTGCTAAAGAATCGCCATGGACGTCTTATGAGCTCCGACCTCGCTTCGATCCCTTCCAAGGATTCCATCATTGCGTCCCAGAAGCTCGTCTCCGATCAGATTCCGCAATCCATTTCTTCTTCTTCTTCTTCCTCTAAGCCCTTGAATTTCCTTAAGTACAGTTTGATTAGTGCTCTGACGGCGGCTACTGCAGTTGCTGGTTACGCCAGCTATGGTACTTTCCAAGGATTCGATGGAGTTTGATCTGGTTTTTATTTCATGAATGAATTAATTGGTGTAATGGACTGGTGTGTTGTTTTTTCAGCTTATAGTTACGATGAAATTGCGGAGAAGGCAAAAGCTCTCCGTCGGTCTGCAAGTTATACTGCCATGGACGATGTTTCTGGTGTTGATGTAAGTGTGACAATGTGTTTGATCTTGAGTTTGAGAAACTTAGCCATATTATTTTGAGTTGTTTGTGTCGTCAAATGAGGTTGCGTGCTTATGCATTTCTTTCACGTCTCTCTTTTTTTCTGCTTCAATTATTTTGTAGAAAGTTCAGGGCAGGCTATACTCCACGATAATGACAGGTAGAAGAACTGAACCTCTTGTTCTTATTCACATTTCCAATTCAAATGCTTCCTCTTTGCATGACGTTAATCTTATGATGAAGACCATTTACGGGTTACCATTTGTGGATAATTTGAAAACCCTACGAGAGCAAAATAACTCTTTGGAGCTCATACAAATTGTAGAAAATAAGCTAGTTTAGAGATGAGGGCTTCTGGTTTTGGGAGAGAGATCAAAGAATTTTGCTTTCCATTGGAGATAGCACAGAGAGAGACCAGAAGTCATCTCTCTCTCTCTCTCTGATAAATTTTGTAACTGTAAGCCTAAGTCATATCACTTAAGCTAGGGGACGTAAATATTAAATGCGCCCCGATGCCTCGGCAGCTGAGCTAGGTGCCGAAGTGCATGCTTGATAGAGGATGCTTTGCCTCCATCAAGGTGTTTTTGGTGCTCTTGCACACAAATCACACTTTTCAAATGCTGCACGATACCTGTGACTTGACAAAGTAAAGAGTTCAAATATATTGTATTCTTTGCTATTACTCTTTTATGCTATTCTATGTCATCCCTAACTCATAGTAATATTAGTTGACAAAAAGAACTTATTGTTGCAGTTCCTGTAAAACTAGCTGATGTTTACCTGGATTTGAGGAAGACAATTGAAGAACAAGTTAAAGTGCGTATGTTATTTCTGTTTGACATAGTCCTTGGATGTTTATTATCCTCTGTAAATTCGCTTTTCTCTAATCTTAAGTTTCTGTATCGTTTAGGGTTATACTGAACCCAATGCGGAAATGCTTCTTCCGGATTTGCATCCCTTGGAACAACATGTATTTACGCTTGTTCTAGATCTAAATGAGACTCTAGTGCACTCTGATTGGACGGTAAGGCTAATATTGAAGCTTATGTCGGAGCCCTTATAATTTTTTTATTTTTATCTTTTTGGGTAGCTCCGGTTGTAGTTTTCGCCTTTTTTGTTTGGCTTCCTTTTTTTCGTATTTGCTTTCTTTTTTGTGAGAGCTGTTTTCTTGGCTGAAAAGTTATTATTTTTAATTAGTAAATTTGTCGAATTTCATTTTGACTAGCTTTTTTCATAGGAGCTTCATCTTTTTTATTTTAATCAATAAACTCTTCTTGAATTTCTTTTATCATTGGATTTATGATGTTTTTCTTCTATGCTTGGTCATAACGACTTCTTGTTTTTGTGCTTATAAAGCGAGAAAGAGGCTGGCAGACATTTAAAAGACCTGGAGTTGATTCTTTCTTGGAACATCTTGCACAATTTTATGAAATTGTTATATTCTCTGATCAATCAAATATGGTAATTTATTTTCTTTTCATCTTAAGCTTGATTGCTACACTTATAAATTTTGATCACTGCAAAGTTCTACCTATTTTGTCTTGCTATTGCAGTATGTTGATCCTGTCATTGATAGGTTGGACCCCAAGCATTGCATACGATATAGGTTGTCAAGAGCAGCTACAAAGTACGAGAATGGAAAACATTACAGAGTATGTATTGGATGAGGGCTTATTTTTTTCTTCTCTAATTAATTATTCTCTAGATATTTGGATCTTACAATTTTGCACTCACTTGAGACGTAAAGATCATGGCCAGTTGTTTAACGTTAGCTCGTGCCATAAAATTTACCATTCTACATTACCTCATTGCCATATGCATTATACTCCATTATATTTTCCTTTTTGCTCATGTTCTAGTAAACTTTCTTCTTGAAATTATTGTGGATGAAAGTGATGAAAAATGATAAATAAAAGAATGGTGATCTATCATGAATATACTAATAATGTGGTTAGGTAACCCTTCCAAATTTATTCAATTTGTCTAATGCACAATTTCTTTGTTTATATTTCAAAAAAATAAAAAACAAAAACAGGACCTGTCAAAGCTTAACAGGGATCCCAGGAAGATTATTTATTTGAGTGGCCATGCATTTGACAGTAGTCTACAACCAGAAAACTCTGTTCCAATAAAGCCATGGAAGTGTGAGGCAGATGATACTGCTCTTCTTGATTTTATACCATTTCTTGAATGTAAGCATTCTGCTCTTGCACTTAATATGATGAAAATTCATAACTATGGATGATTTTATTGGTCAGTGAAAATTTGTAATTCTAGTCACAAATGCTTGAACATTTACTTGATTGTGCAGTTGTTGCACGAAATAGTCCAGCTGACATCAGACAAGTTCTAGAATCATATAATGGATGTGATATTCCCACAGAATTTATAAGACGTTCTAAAGAGCATCAAAGGTGATTCTTCTTCTGCTTTTAAATTATGTAACTATAGCATTTTAATTCTCTTTCTGGCTCAATTTGAATTCCAAGACTAGTTTGTTTACTTTGCTATTTTCAATATGCAGATCTATGTCCTCATGCTATTATAGATCTATCAACTTAATATCTACCACTAATTAGAATTAATTAATACAAGAAAGTTGACCTGACATTACACTTTAGCTAGCATGGTATCTCGTTAGTCACAACTTCTTTGTTAGTATAACTGGATAATAGACATTGGAGATCAAATGGCCAAAATCAAACAAATGAGAGCTTAGGGAAAAAAAAGAGTTTAAAATGATAATTTAGAAGGGTTGATAATCCAACTTTTTTAGTTGATATTTGATTGTTTTCGTATTGCTTTTGTTCAAATTCTTTTCGTATGCTGGAGGAAATAGTTTCATTATTACCTGTTGTGATTTATATTGTTCGTTGGGCCTTTATAGATTCATGCGATTCATGAGAACACCTGTTTTATAGTAGACTTATATGATTCATGTGGAGGCTTAATTTACTGTTTTTGTGGTATTCTAGGTTTGCTTGTAAAGTTTTTTGAGTATTTTCTATTGAAAGACATCCCACAAAGTTAATTAAAATGCCTGCAAAGTAGAAACTAAGTTATTGCGAGATGGAATGAAATGAAGTAATCAACTAATTTAAACGATCAGTGATGACTGCGATCGACATTACTTCAAATGATCTATATATCACATAAAAAATCATGTTCTATTTGATCAACATCTTAGCTATCAATGCAGGCGGATACAAGAACAGAAGCAGCAAGGGCGACTATGGAAACGTTGAGATCCGAATAGTGTAAAAAGTTGATTGAAATTGTAGTGTGGAACAAAAACAAAGATAACCAACTTTCTTCTGCAGGCGTAGAAGAAACCTGAGATTGAGACAATGGATTTTCTGTTATACATTTCCATTAGTTCCAGGTTCTTGATAAGCAAGAGCCTCTCTCATAAGTTTTGCTACTCATTTGCCCCATCTTGTTCTGGCAGGCAATGAAGTTTTGATTTTGTGTGTCATGATATGGATATCCTCTTGAGTTTTCCTGAGTAGCTATGACCGTCCATGTCTAGTTACACAATTATAACCCTTTGATTTTCTATTGTCCCTTTCAGAATGCATCAAAACTGGTGAATTTACCCATTTCAATCATGACATTTGTTTCTGTGCTTTTTCTTTTTAGTTATTGGCAAATGGGGAATGGGAAAGAGAGAGGACAAAGATTTCTCTCCATTAACGGGACGGAGATAAATATTACATTCTCTACCCTTGTTCCTGTCCTGCCTCATTTATATATATGACAGAGTCTTATACAAAAAAAATACGACAAGAATCTCTGGTGTTGAGGGAATTGCATGTATCAAAATTGAAAAAAGAATTGATCTTATTCAAGTGATAATCTTTATGGGATTCCCAAAATTATTAATAGATGGTGGGTCTTGAAAAATTGAAGAATTACAGATGAATGTACAAAAAGAATTAAATTCTTTGAACCAAAAATTCAACATTGCTATTACAAGAATAGCAAACTCTTATGGATACCTTAATATTCTTGTAGAATTTATAGCCGGACAATTACAGAATAGAGTTTCACTGAATAGGTTCAGGCTCAGGGAATTGCGCCCAACATTCAATTCATGTGCATTAGATTAACATGGATATCCATTACAACTTTGAAGATGAGTATTATATTACCATTTAAATCAATTCTTTAAGATATTGAGCGACTTTACAGAGTATGTAACGACCTTAATTTTCTATTCTTTTTTTTTTTTTTTTATGCGGAAACATTCATTTAAAACGATTTCATAAAAGCATGTACGTTTA
This sequence comes from Cucurbita maxima, assembly GCF_002738345.1. Taxonomy (NCBI): domain Eukaryota; kingdom Viridiplantae; phylum Streptophyta; class Magnoliopsida; order Cucurbitales; family Cucurbitaceae; genus Cucurbita; species Cucurbita maxima. The sequence continues at coordinate 1,747,144 of NW_019272022.1, forward strand.
CATACTTATCACACCAATTAAGGTAAAATTAATAAATTCTCATTTCATATCTGTTTTACATTCATGTGGCTAACAACATATACTTAAAACTTGTTCAAATAGCCACAATGCTCAAAGAATCAGTCAGCACATTAAACTCTAGAACAGAACCTAAAGATCCAAGTTCAAACCTTTCTCCAGACAAACTGTCACAACAACAGGCCCTGCCAAGTCCCCCACGGCACATCCTGCACACAAAATCAAACCTTCCAATGGTAAAAAAACAACCACTCACGACATTTCGCTACCGATTTATAAGGGTGTAAATTTACCGATCCACTGGCCAGCTGATGGGCGGAAGAGGGTGGCGCCGATACCTGCTCCAATGGAAGCAAAAACTAGCGACGAGCTACACCGAAGAGTAGCGCCTGCAATCTTCTTCCTTAGAAGTACTAGTTTCTCGGTCTTGTTAACGATATTGTCTTCTTCGGATTTTATTTTCTCTGATATGTATCGGTAAATTTCGATACCGACTTGGACAAGCCATGAAGCTGCAACTCCTAGAGCGTGACCTGTATTGTCGTTTCCAAACAGGAAAATGCAATGAGCATTCAAGAGTCGGGGGAGCGGGGAGCGGGGTAGATAGAATTTAACCTCTGAAAGTTGTCCTACTAACTCGGAAGAAGTAGATCGGAGTAGACAGTCCTCGTCCAGCCTTACGAACAGCAGATTTGGGAACATCTGTCATGTCATGAATAGACAAGTTCATATCTTCTTTGCCATTTCAAACCCAAAAAATTTGGAACTATGAGGAGATTTATACCTTTAAGAAGCTTCCATGCTATTCTCTGCGAAGCATAGTGAACAGCAATTCGTTCCAAAACACGTCTCGTTGTGACGACGGTAGTCTGGTGATATCCAAATAAGGCAATCAATGAGCTTCATTTCATATGTTATAAGAAAAACATATTATAGAGACAACTGAAAGAAGGTAGTTTTGGTAGAGATATTGCACCCAAAGCTGGTTGCTCGACACCCGAACCGACGAAATCATGAATAAGAACTAGATCGACATGCTTAATCAGAGGATGAGCAATTGAACAGACCTCACGAAAGATTTGCTTGATGGACTTTTTAAAGGGCAAAACTAGATCGACATGCTTCTCTTCTTGAGCATCATCTAGAAAATCGTCATCGTCATCGTCCTCGTCTTCCAACTTGGCATGAGGCTCCAAAAGAGGCAAATAAAACATCAAAAACGACCTCAAGGTTGTCATACCAAGCATCCTCCATTGAAAAGCCGAGAATAGTGGCTTTAACTCGAGGTTGTACTCCTTTGTACTGTATTGAAGAGACTCGTGCTCGAAGATTTTCGTTGATGCACTCTGTAGATTTGAGAAGTAGTCCTCCTCAGTCGCATCCACACCAGCATCGCAATGAGCTATGGGAATCCTGTAATTACTGTAGCAGCATGACCAGCCTTGTTAAGTATTCAATCACAGGTGAATCTTAGTATAAACTGTTTATAAAGACTCAGTTTCATCTGTAAGCAACTAGCATGGAGCATGATAACAGTAACTCTTGAGAGTGCTTGTAAATTTTCAAACATTTAGCTTTTAAGAGTCCGTGATTGTAATAAGTCCAAGCCCACCGCTAACAGATATTATCCACTTTGGCCTGTTATGTATCGTCATCAGCCTCACGGTTTTAAAACACGTTTCCTAGGGAGATGTTTCACACTCTTATAAGGAATGTTTCGTTCCCCTCTCTCATCGATGTAAGATCTCACAATCCACCTCCCTTGAGGGCTTAGCGTCCTCGCTGGCATACTACCTGGTGTCTTGCTCTAATATTATAACAATCCTAGCCCACTACTAATATATATTATTCGTTTTAACCTATTACATATAACCATCGGCCTTACAGTATTAAAAACGCATCTTCTAGGGAGAGATTTTCACACCTTTATAAATAATGTTTTGTTCCTCTCTCCAACCGATGTGGGATCTCACAATCCATCCCTTTGAGGGCCCAGTGTCCTCGTTGGCACACCGTCCGGTGTCTAGCTCTGATACCATTTGTAATAGCCCAAGCCCACTACTAACAAATATTATCCACTTTGGCCCGTGACGTATGTCCGGTGTCTAGCTCTGATACCATTTGTAATAGCCCAAGCCCACTACTAACAAATATTATCCACTTTGGCCCGTGACGTATCGTCATTAGCCTCACACTTTTAAAACGTATCTGCTAGGGAGGTTTCCTAAACCCTTATAAGAAATGTTCTGTTCCCCTCTCCAACCAATGTGAGATCTCAGCGTACTCGCTAGCACACTGCCTACGCTAGCACACTGCCCAGTGTCTGGCTTTAATACCATTTGTAATAGCCTAAGCCCACCACTAAAAGATGTTATCCGCTCTGGCCCGTTACGTATCGACATCAAGCTCACAGTTTTAAAACTCGTCTGCTAGGAAGAGGTTTCCACACCCTTATAAGGAATGTTCTATTCCCCTCTCCAACCGATGTGGGATCTCACAGTGATCCTTCCTACGAAGATTAAAATTTCTCTCTCTCGATAACCAGGTTATCGAGGTTCGGTGGCCCATTCCTTGCATCTTTTGCTCATAACTAACCTCCATTAATCCTACCCGAAGCAGCAACAATGATTTGAAGTTATCAAATATTCTACAAGAACCTTGAATCCAAAACAAGGCACCTCTAAACATCCCAAATCCTTACCACCAGGGCCACCCTCCGGGCTAGATTCTCAACTCTGATTAACAAACATAATTATCCTACTTTACCACAACAGAAAACTCCTAATGAAAAAGCAAACACAAATACTTCTCAAACAGATAAACAACGATTAGCAACTGATTAACAACGATTTGCACAAACCCACAAACTTAACAATAACAGTCTCCAGTGTACAGAGTAGTTCAAGGCACAGATAAATTTGAATTTCAAGACGAACACGCTAAGAACTCCAGCGATTCATCAAATTTTAAACCATGACAAGTATAATCCGGCTATAATCTGCACCTCTTCAAAGCCATAAATCTCAACAATCGAATCCAATTCAAAGAGAAATTCAGCAGATTCAAGACAGCGTCAATGCATAAGCACATACCCTATGAAAGCTCTGTACGCGAAAGGGGTTCCGGCAGCGGCAGCGGCGGCGGCCGAGAAAGCGCCACAGGAGTGGAGACTCTGCTGTGTATTGAGAACGGAATTTTTCCGTAATAGATCCAAAACAATAGCTAAACCCGCCATTTTTGAAGCCAGGAATCCAGACGTAAATTTAATCAAATGCTAACTGATTGTGCTTCCATTCATGTCCTCCATACTAAACTTTTATGTTTATCCAAAAAAATCTTTTGTTTTCATTTCAAACAAATGTTGATTTACAATTTTACACCTAAAAAATTATCTTACATTTTTATTTGTTTTTGTAGAGTTTAAATATTAATGTTAGTTTTGAAAGTTAATAGTTTTGAAACGTGATGCTAACTGTCACGGTCATATTTGTCCAAGGTATGTCGCCCATGACCGCATGCCAGTTGTCACAATCTACAATACGATTGTGCCCCGAGTGAGTCATCGAGGACGATGACTAAGTTAAGTAGAGGAGAATGTCACAACCATACTATGAAGAGAGTAGGGTCTGACCCTCACTCATGACAAGCAAAGTGGCGTCCCTTAAGAGACACCCATCCAGCCACATGCGACCCAATATAGAAGAGTGTCATGATGGGATCGAGGAGGACGATGCATCATCCACCACACCACCACGCGAAGTAGGCATTGAAGACAAGTTGAGACATGAGCAAGACAAAGACATTGAATAGACATGAAGGGCAAAGATAGGCCTGTTGAAGGGCCGAGTAGGGCCCCGGGCCTTAACCTCAAAAGTCGGGGTTTCGAAAGGAATTTGGGCATGTGGTTCGAGAGTTAAGTTCGTCCATATGAAATATGAATGCTCACTAAGTTTGGTGTCAATTGGACATCGGATGGACAATGCACGACATCATATGATCGTTTACCAAAATCATGTCTACGCCCGTAAGATTGAAAATGGCTCAAAATGTACTATAGGAGTACCATGGTGTTAGCTCTCCACCACCCCTGGGCCTTGTGGCCTAAGTGAGCTACCATGTGGCACATACGTGTGTCACAGTGTGGGCAAGTGCCGAGACGAGTGTCTCGGGCGACTTCCTTTGAAATGGATTTTGAAGGACAGTACCGGACGACATAGGTGTGCCGGTATTGCGCCCCAGCCTGCATGTTGGAGGTTGCTACATACACCCGCTATCTGACACGGTATCCATAAATGATATGGTATTGGAACGGGAGGGTCAATGCCTCGATAGAACCCGGATGGATGGATGTTCGAAAAGTCCCGACGAGATGAACAACACGCGGGCCCATTCTCAATGGCATGACCAAGCAAGTTATGATGGCCAACGACATCCCAAGACTCGGGATAGCGACAAGACATATGGACCCCATCAATGGGGATCAATATGACAAGATGAGATGCGACGTTGCATTGAGAGACCTTGGCCCGAGCAGAGGCAAGGTTGAGCCGAATGACTTGGTCTAGCGTAGAGGCAAGTCGGATGTGTCGCAGACGATTGAACATGCACGCGTAGGCGGCGTGTGTGGTTGACCAAGCTTGGATTCCACACAAGCAATATTCGATTGGTGAAGACAAACCTCACCTAAGGTCCAATGAAGCCACAAAGCCGGGGCGAAAAATATATATGGGACTTAATTCCCCTTAAGACTAGTTGTGAGTGTGTTAAGATCACTACGCCGCACGGTAAAAAATGTAGGACCGTAACACCCGTAACACATCGAAACTTTTTCCTTGTACTACTCTATTGCTTTCTTTTACCGCTTTCATGTTGTATTATTTCTTTCTTGTTTTCTTTAAGAGCATGTCGTTTCGGCGATGTCATGATTAAGCCTAGTAGACATGAAATGCCTAAAAATGTACTATACGGGAATACGACTAGTTGTCAACTTATCCCTACTAGATAGTTATATGCAATAAGCAGCAGTTGTTGTCTTTTGCTTACATTCCCATATAACACAAATCTCAATTTCTCTCTCTTGCTTTCATAACTTTTTTTCCACAACTTCTCTCCCCGAGTTTCTAAAATCTTCTCTTGAAATCGAGACCCGAGGTTTGTATTTACGTTGCTCGACTGCAGGCAACATAACTCGAAGTAGGCTTGACCCACTTAGTGCTGAGAGTGGGAGCCGCACAATCGCCAAATCCGTTGCCTAGAAACCGTGATTGTGACACTAAAGGTCCGATATGTATACTAACATTTGATGGTGTTTTTGAACTAAGATTAAGGGTATTAATGAAATTTTTAAAAGATCACGAGTATCTCTTTAAACACTTTTTATTTATAGAACCTTCGAAAAAAATTGATTTATTCACCGTAAGTTTACATTAATAACTAAAAGCTCATAAAATTTAAATATCAACCAGTAAAAGTATGGTCGGGTTGAATTGTAACTCTATTTTTGAAGTGATCTGGTTAACTCGATCAGAAAAATGTAAACTTGCAAATTGAATCTCATTTTTTATTTTTAAAAAAATTAATAAAAAAAAAACCCTTACCATCCGAACCTTTATGATTTAAACGAGGAATCGAAGTCAAATGAGTTATCGATCATATGAACACATCGAGCTAAGCCCAAGTAAAAATATATTTAAAAAAAATCCCTATTTACCCAATATATCCAATGGCTTGGAATTGCGTCCCCAACCAGGCTGCTGTTCATTACGATTTCTTGCCGTACGAGCGAATCCAAAAACTCCCGCCAACTCTCGATCCAGGTGAAATGTATCTCTTCTTCCAGATTTCCAATGCGACATCGAGTTCCAAATATTATATCTCTTCTTCATGATTCAAACATTCTTTGGAATTAGCGGATTTAGTTTACTGTTGTCTGTAATTACGGTGATTCTGATTTCTGAAGCTTCGCGTGTTTAATCGCTTGTTTAAGTTCTTCCACTTCGCCCTAGCCGCTTCGGGGTTCCGAAGATTTTTCTTCCGTAACATGGATGTGGGCGACCTTAACAAAGTTTGGGAAATTAAAGCCCTGAAGAAGGCTGGGGAGAAAGAAGCTAAGGAGATTCTGGAGAGAATTGCCAAACAAGTTCAACCCATTATGCGGAAACGCAAATGGCGAGTCAAGGTCCTTTCGGAATTCTGGTAAATGTTACTTACAATAAGTTTCCACCATGTTGTTTCTTGTTCATTACAACCCTAGGATTGTAGTTTTTGTTGTTGTTTTTTTATCTCGGATTCTATATCTGTTCATTTTTTACGTTCTTCTTGTTGGATGTGGCGAAATGAAAAAATAATACTGAAGATGTTGTACTTTTGGTTGAGTCAACTATAGTTGAGTCTATTTCTTCCGGCATTTTCCTTAACAAGAAAGGAAAATTTTCATTGAACAATTGAAAAGATTTGCATTCACACTGTTTATTGATGAATTTGCAGCCCAAAAAATCCTGCACTTTTAGGATTAAATGTGGGACGTGGAATTCATGTGAAGTTGAGGCTTCGAAGGCCAAATAGGGATGGAGATTTCTTCCCCTTCAATCAAGTTTTGGATACAATGTTACATGAGCTTTGTCACAATCTCATCAGTCCTCACAATGCCAATTTCTACAAGCTTTGGGATGAACTTCGAAAGGTGCTCATTTATGCTTTTTTTTTTCTTTTTTTTTTTTTAATGATTTTGTTATTAAATTATCTGAAAAGGACATAAAGAATGATATTCATGTCAATAATCTTTGCTTGATTGTATCCGTTCCATTTACATTTGTCTTCCTAGTATAAGTTCTCCTGGCCATGTATAATGGTTAAAGCAATTATCACTGATATGAGATTAAAGAAGTGTCGTTGTCTTCTATGATACTTATTATCAAGTGCTGCATGGAGGGGGCTCATCAAATTGTGTACTTGGACAAGCAGCGGTGGATGTAGTATAGGTTTATAATATAGTGATTTTATAATAAGATTATGATGTAGTGATTTTATAATATTAATACTCATATAGGACAATTATGATGCATTAAACTAATAGTTGTCAATTTGAGTATAACTTCATAGATAAAGATATCAATTATCCACCTAGTACTTGTTGACTATCCAACGTCATTCGTAATATTTTGAATTGTTTACTTGGAATTACTTGTACAAATTTTAAGTGAAGCCCCCGGGATCCTCTGACAAGATTTTGTTCCTTCTAGTTCTGTGCATTTCATAAATGTTCATCATGTTTTTACTTTTACTGATTGTCTACAAATTTGTTTTCCATTTGCAATTTGATGTGTTTTGGTTTCACTGAAGAGAACATTCTTCGATGTAAGTTTTATTTTTATATTTTATTGTAGGAAATTTCATTTTGATTGAACATTGCCTCTTACCAAGCATCAATTTGATGATTTTTGAATATGTAGGAATGTGAGGAGTTGATGGCTAAGGGAATTAGTGGCTCAGCACAGGGCTTTGAACTCCCGGGGAGGCGTTTGGGTGGTAAATCTCAACAACCCCCTCTCTCTTCCCTCCGCAAATCTGCCTTAGCCGCTGCAGAAGGAAGAAAACGTTTGGGATCTCTACTTCCTTCTGGTCCTAATCGGCTTGGTGGTGATAGCAACATCATGGATGCTCTAAGTCCTGTACAAGCAGCTGCAATGGCTGCAGAAAGGAGGCTTCAGGATGATATTTGGTGTGCTTCATCTCAAGAAATGCCTGTAGATGAGGAATGTTGCTCTGATTTTCCATCAGAAACGGCACATTCCTCTCACGCAGGTAAATCAGGGCCCTCTAGCAATTTAAGTATTCGTGTGGATGCATTACACCAGAAAAGAAATCGTGAATCAGAAAAGAGTTCCAATATGTCTTCCCGTGGTCATTTGAGACCTGATTTTGTTGATTTATCTGAAGACGTTTTAATCCCTGGGTCCTCTGCCGTCTATGATGAGGAACCAAAAAAGCGATACAAAATATCAGATAGAGTTATATTTCCCCAACCTTGTGCAGAAACTAGCGCAATAGATTTCCCCTGTTTATCCTCTAATTCGATGCCAATTCACGATGGAACTCTTCATCCTGAAGAACATTCCATGTGGGAGTGCGGGAATTGCACCTTACTGAATCCAGTATGTATTCTGAACTTTTCATATATTTGAATGCCATATGAACCTTCATTTTTTAACAAGCTCTAAACTTTCCTTGATCATATTTTGGGCTACATTTAGAATGGTTAAAACTAACTTATAGATCGGTCCTTAGCATTGCTTCATATAAACATGTAAATTAATTTCATATTTATCTTGAAGTTCATCACTGGGGGCATGTTTATTATTTATCATCCTGCCAAGTATCTCACTGTTTTTTTTTCTTTCCCATGCCAATGTTGATTGTCATGCAGCCACTAGCTCCAATATGTGAGCTTTGTTTGTCACAAAAATCAAAAGATGCTGATACCAAGTACAGATTCTGGTCGTGTAAATTCTGCACTTTAGAAAACAGTGTGAAGTTGGAAAAATGCTCAGCTTGTGGTCAATGGAGGTATTCTCATGGTCAGCCAGTGTCGACTCGAGGACCGAATCTCGGCACTTGAGGGGCTGCTGATATATCCTGGTGAGACTTTTGAACTTCTTGATAAGTTAGACTGATTTCTAGGAAAATTAAGTTGCATCTAGCCTTTTGAAATTTGGAATGCTTCTGTTATTTTCCTACTGAGAGAATATCCAATTGAGTAACTGATGCAGTTCATTTTGGTGTTCTTGTCATTCCTTGGATCAACTCAATATGTAATCAGCATATGGTATTATCTTAGAAGAGCCTGATGAATTTTGTGTGAAACTAAGGAAATTTTTTGTCATCCATTTTGGAATTGAGCTTCATAGAAAATTTTGTTCTATTGTTGAAAATATAAGATTCTAAAAAAAATTTGTATTTCAAGACGGTACAAAAAAGACTATATAGGATGGGTAGAAGAAGTTGTGATACTTAGCTCGATCCATGATTTGAAATGACACTATGAGATATAATATATTAAATGACCACCAATTCCAAGGATCCATCGTTTTAGATTTTTAAAGCATAATTCATGGAAATAACAAAGGTCTCTAGAGTAAACAAAAATGATAAACTATTCAAGAATTACATATTAAAGATGCAACTCTCACAAGATCAGTGTGATTGGGATGATACATGTTGAGCCTATCATATCACACATCCTGCACCCATCTCTCAATATTGCTCACAAAGGTCAACAACAATCCTTTGAGATATCCCTTCCAAACAATAAAAGCTGTGATGAGCTCTTTCACTTTGTGAAACAGCTATGTCACGGCTACCGACACCGACACCGACACTGACACCAACACCATTGCAGAGCCAAGGAAGAGGAGAAAACAAGAACTCTTAGAATCATTTGTTTTAATGTACATTACAACATTATATGTCCTTGAAATCCAAGACAGAGTAATCATCCATGAAAGAAGGTATTGTTACATCACTGAGACCTTTCAACTAAACCTAAACAATATGAACTTGACACTCAATTCTGTACACGTTACGGAAGGATTGATCTAAAGAAGTTAGCTTAGCTTATAGCTTATTTACAACAACTTAGAATAAGCACAGCAGTGCACATTCTTGATGAAAACCAACACTGCTACTAATTATTATTATAAGTAAACTCACCTGTCATTCTCTAAATATCTACAGCTTCCATATCCATGGAATCCATTTCTGATTTAACTCCATTGCTATTCTCATCATTTTCATCCTCACTATCACTACTACTATTATCACCTCCTCCATTATCGTCCTTCAAATTACGCCTACTGTTTTTCATGTCAACCACATCCTCCTCCTCACTCTGGTCATCTTCTAATGACGACATCGGCTGCTTCGGCCCATCCTTTACTTCACGAAGCTTTTCAAGACTAGCTAATGCAGTTTCCTCGAGCGTTTCCTCTTTAGTGTAACTAAGGTTAGTGCCAGCATTAACATCAATGCATGACATAGCTAAACTGCTGGATTTGACATGGGCGACAGACTTGGAACGTTCATCGTCTATTATATAACGGTCAGATATCAATGAAAGTATAGAAGGTTTTGCCTCAACATCAATCCAGCAGCCCCCAAACCAATCTCTTGATACTCGAAGATTGGTTCTATGTACATTCAAGAATAAGCTTTCACCTATTAACAGCAAAAAAAAATTGCATTGCAAAGAACCGCGACTAAATAACGGGAGATTTAGCTTAAAATCAATACTAAGGAAACAATTGCCTTGATGTTTTCTATAAGATTACCTGGAAAGTAGACATGCACAGCATCATTGCCTGAATCTAGGCCAGTAACTACTCCTTCCCACCACCCATCACTCCACCACGCATCGACAGCAACACCAATATCGAGAGTGAGCTCTATTTGCTCTTGAGGGACTGGTCTAGTAATCAGGCGGCCAGGGTGCCTCATGCCAAGTTTATCAGGTAGAGCAACTTTACAAGCAGGGACCCATTCCTATAAGCAGAAAAACTTGTCAGTTATCACTTTCGGTGGAAATTGCTTGTCAAGAAAGACATAGAGCAGTAAAGGCTACAAGTAAAATGCACTTGGAGAGCCTTGACTGCAACCCGACGCAAGTCGACCGAAAACAGAAAATTGTACATACACTACACAGCCTAGATAGTTTAGACTAAATCATTGACGCCATAGCCGTTCCATTGAAACTCTTCAACGTTACCTCAAGGTTGCCATAGCCATCCTCATCTTGCAGATCATCATATTGTACTCTAATATGTTTTGGTGATGCATACAAGACCGTACACCTGAACCAGCAGCCTCGAATGCCACTATCTTGACACAATAATTCTATCTTCTCATTGACATCATATGCTGGGTCATTATCCTCCAAAACATGTTTATGAGAAAGAAACCTGCCGCCTAAAAAGCTGTAATTATGCTTCTTGCAAGATTTATGGGCCAACATATGTCGACTACCGGACTTTCTAACTTTTGCATTTTCTAACTCAAATGTTCTACATCCTGTAGCATTCCTCATCCTTTTAACCTTCGGTCTAACAATATTTTCTGGGTCTAAATCTTCATCGTCTTCCCCAGTCAAACTATCAAAAATGGGCTCCGATTTCGATAATACATTGAGACTCAAACAAGAGAAGGCTGGCTGATCGTAATATCCACGCAGTTTACTCAGGTCAAAGGGTTTTAGTCGGTTGCTTTTGAACTGCCTATAGCAAAGATGAACTTTCGAAAGTGAATCATGGGGAAACGCATTCACACACTTTTCATAATGTTCACGATTTAAGACTGTTGCAGGACCATCAACACACTCAACACTAATGGTCTGCACATATGGTGTGATAAAAACTTCTCTTGGGTGAGAATTTCGTAACGCAATCACACCTTTCACCTCCTGACTATGATGAAACCACCTCACCTTCACCTTTTTCTGACCCCTCTTATCTTCGTACATGTCCTCCAGGTAAGCAAGATAGTGGTTTTCTCCCTTAGCCATGACATAAACAAAAGAATGTACCTAAATAGCATTGATAAGTAGGAGGAATGTCAAAATAGGAAAAGATCGGTAAATGCAGTATGTACCGTCTCAGATGATGCAAATACCAACATATATTATTTATAGATGATGCAAATACCGACGTTTATTATTTATAGACCATCAAACCACAACTTAAGGGTATCATAGAACAAATACAGCAAGAAAATATTGAAAGCTCTCTCTTATTTAACTCACATTAGTTTCAAGATGAAACATCATAGATTTAAACTTGGATGAAGTGAAAATTTCTAGCTGCAATGAATAAGCAAGAGTCCAGATAAGTTGAAGCAAAAACTGGAATCTAAATGATGTACAGAGATTTAAACTTGGAACATCATAGATTTAAACTTGGTTACTAATATTTAAACCTCATTAATCAACCATGACAACACCTTATCCTTTCGAGTGTAGACGCTTACCACGATTGAAGTCCCATTCCTGCAAAATGACGGGTAATGCTTGAGCCGTTTACCGCAGGTCCATGCAGCACCAGACCATACAATATCTGATGCAGGTCCCTTGGAATTCCTTGATGACCGAACCTAGGTCAAAATCAAAACCAAACTGAGGGATAATTTCCCAAAATTGTTTGAAAATAATCAATGAAAGGAAAGCCATTTACTTTATCATCTGGTACATCAGATTGTTGGAGAACTAGTCCACTATGTGAAAATTGAAGAGTTCCCAGTGTTTGTATTGCATCACATTTACAAGGCACTGCATAAAAAACTTCGTCAACATGCCAATACCAACAGTTTAATACAGTAAAACTACGGATTATAAAATGTTTTCAAAGACAACAAGTATCTTGATTGCCTCAAATCAACCAAGAAGCGTCACCTCATTGAAGTGAAACACATTTGACTAAGTAACTAAAATTCATAAATAATATGAATTTGTAACGTGTAAATAGCCATAGAATGTCAAAGCCTTGTCGCCATATTCAACCTAAGCATGGCAAGGAAAAGAAAATGATGGTATGTGGTTCATTGAATGTGAGATTGCATATCGATTGGAGAGGAGAACAAAACACCCTTTATAAGTGTGTGGAAACCTCTCCCTATCAGGCACGTTTTAAAACCTTGAGTGAAAGCCTGAAAGGGAAGCTCAGAGAGGACAATATCTGCTAGTGGTGGGCCTGGGCCGTTACAAATGGTATCAAAGCCAGACACTGGGCGATGTGACAACGAGGAGGTTGTTCCCCGAAGGGAGGTAAACATGAGGCGGTGTGTCAGCAAGGACGCTGGGCCCCGAAGGGGGGTGGATTTGGTGGTGTTCCCACATCGATTGGAGAAAGGAACAAGTGCCAACGAGTATGCTGGGCCCTAAAGAGGGTGGATTGTGAGATCCCACATCGATTGGAAAGGAGAACGAAATACTCTTTATAAGGGTGTGGAAACCTCTCCCTAGGAGACGCATTTTAAAAACCTTGAGGGAAAGCCCAAAGAGGACAAGGGCTTGGGTCGTTACATTGAACGTCCATGTATGGTTGACTTTGAGGCGAGTATGGTACTTTCTCGATTGAGCAAGTGTCGTTAATGACAATGGATCATGTGAATCATGTGAATCACGTGAAATGTGTTCGGCAACTGAATAATTTTCTACAAAAGAGAATATGCAAATACTCACAAAAGAAGACAGAGAACGAAAAGTGTATACTTTTGCAAATTCGAACAAGAATTCACAATGAATCTAAATGTCCAAAAGAAATAAAAGATAAGAACGAAAAAACCAAGACAAACCAGAATGATCTCCAGGAGAATGCTGCTTTGATAACATAGAAGTAAGCCAATCCACGACCTCTCGCCTCGACCTCCATTTGAAACCAGAATGGACAGAGTTTTCCTTCCCATGAGCTTGCAAAAACTCGTCTGCAACAACATAAAACATGTGTCTGACACTTCTCTCAGTCCCCACAACTGCAAGAATAGACTCTCCAGAAGAATCCTTCAAAAAATAATGAACCACGCGGTTTCCCCGTTCTTGCGAAACAAATTGCTCCTTCCACTCCACAAAATAGTTACCATGTCCCATCCTTTTGGCCAAGAACAGCATAAAATAATCAACAAGAACCTAAACTCAACTTCAATGCTAATTACATGAGCACAGGTCCATGACACAGCCAATGGACACAGAATCGTTCATCCCAAGAACTACTACACAAAATCAACCCGTTCTTGAATGTTGACCAGTCCATCAAGATTATCCAAGATACATAAGACCACAATTTCTCGGCTCAAATTGTTAGATCTCAAGTCAAAAAGGGAAAAACTGAGCAAATGATCCACGGGCAAATAAGCTACTACTGAATCCTAAAGCTTAGATGTATCATGGCAAGATCGGAAGCTAAATCCACAGTCAAAATACCCTAAATTATCACAATTTAATGAAATATCCAACTACAATAGAAGACCATAAACCCTAAAATCCACAAAAAAAAAATTCCTCAAACATCGAACAACAATGGCGGGAACAAGGAGGTAAGATTCGCCACAAATTGGGCAGAAACCCCCAAACGTATGAGATTTCTTCAAGCCCTCTGCACAAGAACTGGTTGCAGCCAGAAAACACCAAACAGGCGGCAAACCCTTTTGACTACATACAACCAGAGAGAATCCACGACGAATTAGACGGGAAAAAGAAATAGAAAACCACAATGACTTACGCAGGGAGGTCAAACTCCAACTTCGGGGCCGAAAACGTAAGATAAATAGAAAATTTGAAAGGTCCCCATATGTTTCAGAGATTCAACTGTGAAAATATCAAAAGGGGAAGGAGAAATACAAAAGAAAGAGAGCTCAGAAACGCCATGGACATGGGAAGGAGGAGAGTTCCATAGCAGTTGAGGGGAGAGAGAGGTCGGAGAAGAAGGGACTGGCAGCAGAACGATACTGATTGATGCCTTAGAGTCGGGTCCAACATCTTTTCTTCTTTTAGATTTTAGGTTGGTAATTTGAAAATTTTAGTTCGGTAATTATTATTATTTATTATTATTTATTTAATTATTTTAAAATATTCTACTTATCCACGTCTACCAGATATATTATATTAATAACAAAAATTTCATTATATAATAAGCTGTAACTTTATTTTCGAGTTGATCGGGTTAATCAGACAAAAAAATATATTAATAAATAAATTGTCTCGAATATAACCGAAAATTTTATAGTTTGGGTTTAAAAATCTGGTTTATTCGTCAGAATCTAATAAATATCTTGAATTTATGAAATTTAAATATGATTTAATTAAACTATATTTAAGCTTACACGTGGATTGATGAGCTAGAATTTTGAAAAATAAATGTGAAAATTAATTTAAATTATTTGAATTATAAATGTGAAATACATATAATATTTGTATTAAAGTGTGGATGAAAAAGTTGGTGTTAAAGAGGTTTTAATTATGATGACTTAATTAAATACCTACCAAATAATATCGATAATTAGAGGAAATAAATGTGAATTATTTAATTTAAAATGTACACGTTTAATACGAAAAACATGTTCTTGGAATATCTGGTTCATAATTTTGACAATCTCATAGAAATTACAATATTTCTCTCACGTCATCTTTATTAATGTTGAACACGGGTATTTAGATGAAAATAGTATGGCTCATACGGCCAACATATAGACCTTATTGGTGGATACATCTCGTTTGTCGATGGTCTGATTTTAAGATGGATAATAATAACTATCTGGTGGAAAGTCAAACCAGAAGTCGGTATGACCGGAACTTGAAGAATCATCATAATTTGTGTAAGAATAGCTACAGTGTTGTATTTTTTTATTGTTTTGTGTTCACCATTTCCGTAGTTGAAAGTAAGGAACTCACACGTGAATACGTCGAATAAAAATATCCTTTATCTCAACATCGATAGAACATTTTATCAATAGCAGAAATCTCATTCTCACCTTGTCGAGAGCGGTAATTTTCATCTTGGGTAATATGGTCAAATCCAATATCAAGAAAAATGAACTTGATTGTGATTGATTAGATTATCCTTCTCGAGCTTGGTAACCGAAGTTCCAACATTTGTATTAGATTGATAGCTATTTAGTTGGTTGTCGGACGTCCTAACTCTTCATTTATTACTTGCTCCACGTGTATACGGGTCTTTGCTTCTCGACGTTTGTATTCTTAAATTCATCATTCAAATATACCGTTAAATTCATTAAAAAAAATGGATAATTGTTATCATCATTTCGATCTACCACGATATCTACGGATTCATTATAACTTTTTTATACATGTCGACATTTCGCTCGATATTTAATACCTTGCTAAATATTACTGAGAGATTTATTTGCTTATTATTGTTGTTCCAAGTGTTCAAGTAGGCTTGTAGGTATCTCAATTAATCTCAGACATGTATTGTTTGACCTTCGTACCTTTAGTTACCAAATTTTTTTTTGTTATATTCTTGTGAGAGAAAAACGAGGTTTGGAACCTATTAACTCGAACCTAAGCGGGACAACAATTTTACGTTACTTGTTCTAATTCAGCAAATAAGTAAATCGTGTGAAATTTAGATTTCGATGACAATATCGACGTATACTCGAGTCTCAAGTCACATTTGAGAGAAATATTTTAGAAAACATGAGTAAGAAAATACGTTGAAAACAATTTTAAAGAAAACAATGTTATAAGTTAAAAGCAAGTAGGCAACAACACCTACGTATGACTCAACAAGAAATAGTAAAGACCTATCCAACATGAAATCAAGTAAAATGGGTTTGAAAGGGGTAGGCGGCATGAACAACGCGTCTTGAGCAACCGTGACTAGGACATCTGACATGTGGTTACAATAACATGTCTACAAATATGACCGTAATACCTAGAAATCTACCACCTATGTCATAGATTAAGGCCCAACTTAAGTAAAAAAAAAAAAAAAAAAAGAATAGCAATGCTAACAATAAGAACAAAGATGAAAGGAATAACATCGCAAAACTTTTAAGTATTCATAAACCTCTAAACCTATCATCACATATAATACATATGACAAAGACACTAAGGAAACAATGCTATCAAGTGCAAACTCTTCTATGCTAACAATCCAACTAACAGAGATTAATTAACACAAGCAACAGTTCAAATCCCACCATTTCAAATGGCCTTGGTTTGAAGAAAAGAACATACCTGGATATGTGTGTGTGTGGTAGTACTAGCGAATAGCCTCAGGAGAGCCAAAATCAGAAGACAATGGCGAAATGCGTAGTTCATGATCCTCCACTGTCTTAACCACCTCCTGTATCTTTTCCTGAGCCTCAGCCATGCTTGGCCTTTCTTCAGGGTAATTAGAGACACAATCTAAGGCAATAAGCAGAACAGAAAACGCCCATTTTCCGGCATTTCGAGCGACTTCCTCATCAAACACTTCACATGTCCACTCTTCTCTTACCTTGGCTCTTACCCACTTGGAGAGATTGATCCCATCTTTTGTTACCATTTTTCCTGTTAATAACTCGAGCAATATGATTCCGAAGCTATATACGTCAGCTTTCTCGGATAGTTTCTTCTCTGGGGCTGTATACCCCTTTGAGGAAAGAAGACGAGCTTGCTTCTGGTCTAGGAAGTTTGTGATCCCGTATTCGCTGATTTGTGGCTCGTTGTTTTCGTTTAAGAGAATGTTCGAAAGTTTTAGATTCCCATGCGGAATTGAGGCTTCTGCATTTGATCTTTGGTATATAAATCCCAAACCCTTTGCTATTCCACTAGCTATGGATAATCTAATCCTCCATGGGAATGCTTGCTTTCCTTCAATACAGCCTACAAATAACCCAAAAGTCATCTTAGTAAACAATTATCCCAAGAAATTCAATGGCTTTACAATAAATATTTGCTCATGTTAGCTTTGTTAATTGGTTTTAGAGTAAGTTTAAAAAAAAGTATAGAGTAGAGCCTCCACTAATTTTTGTTGAGGATTATTGAAAGGAGTAGTTCCACCTTGGCTAATTAAGAGGAAGATCATGGGTTTATAAGGAACACTATCTCCATTAGTATGAGACCTTTTGGAGAAACTAAAAGCAAAGTCACGAGAGTTTAAGCTCAAAATGAACAATATTATACCATTATGGAGAGTCGTGTTCAACTAACATGGTATCAGAGTCATGCCCTTAACTTAGCCATGCTAATCAAATCCTCAAGTGTTAAAGAACACTATCTCCATTAATATGAGGCCTTTTGGGAAAACCAAAAGCAAAGCCACGAGAGTTTAAGCTCAAAGTGGACAATATCATACAGTTTTGTCGGTTGAAAATTTCCCAACTAAAGTATACTGCACTCCAAATCAATTTATCAAATCTTAATTATAGGCTAATAGAAAAATGACATGGTAATCGACCTCTTCACAAACTGGAATCGGTTTGATCGAGGTAATTCCTAGGACTTTTCTTAACACTTTAAGGATTGTAAACTTTCACTTTATCAGAGATGCAAACGGCTATGTTTTGAGGAAATAAAATGAGAGTAAGAAAAGCTTTAGAAGGGTGTTGCAGTGTTTACTTACTTTCAAGAAGTTCATGCAGACTTCCCTTTCTCTGGTACTTGTAGATCAGTAGTTTCTCGTCATTTGCAGAATAATAACCCACAAGCGGCAAAATGTTTGGGTGCCGCAAGTTTCCTACTAGTCTCATGGTTTTACGAAATTCATCAAAGTTTATCTGCATTTTCCTCAATGTTTTGACAGCATAATATTGGCTCTTTAACCTAACCTTGAAAAGACTGGTGCAGATATTCAGACTTTGTAAATCTGCTGTTGCTTCAAGGAGGTCCTCCACTTTGAACCGTTCATCTTCTTCATTAAAGAACACGAGCTCTCGAAGGGCTTCATCTGGTCGCTCTACCTCACTAGACACGTTTGAAAGAACAACAATAGGAGGAGACTTCTGAAGGGTCTTCTTAGACATCTCCTTTTTAAGCGCCAACTTTGAAGCCCTCTTGCATACTAGGAATGAAAATATCAAACAAGTTACAGTACAGACAATAAGGATTACCAATAATATTATCCCTTTATGGTGAAGCCAGTGTGCTACCCCACCGCTATCAGACATGCTGCTTTGTGAGCTCGACGGGATTGTGTCCCGCAGAGCCATCCATGATCTTAGAGACTTCTTATGTTTGAACTCCTTGAATTGAGGCGAGACAGTAGTAAAGAGATTGTTAGAAATGTCTATTCTCCTGAGATTTTTGAGTTTAGGCAGACTAAAAGGTACCTCCCCACTCAAATTGTTGTTGCTGAGATTCAAGTGGGTGAGCCTTGTACAATGCACAATTGAATCAGGAATGTTTCCTTGAATGTTGTTCTTAGCCAGGTTAAGAACTCTAAGACGAGATAGATTGCAGACAGAATCTGCATCAATTCTTCCACTGAGGTTCAAGTTCTCAAGCCTGATTTCAACAATAGACCCCTGATGCCCATATTTTACACCCTTCACCTTATTCAACTGCAGGCGTAGCATCGATTCGTTCGTGCCAATCCCGAGAATGTCTTGTGGATCAATAGCTCTGATGAAACTGAGAAAAGCTCCAGATTCTGATAAATCACCATCCAAACAAGCTGTGAAAGATGGAGCATATACTGCAGCATAAAACAACCAGATCAGAAGCAAAATTGAACTCATGTCTCTCTGCATTTTTAGGGTCTTTGGGAGACTGGAAAATCTTTCAACTAAGCATGATGAGACTCAAAGCTGAAGAATCCAAATATTTAGGTATTATTTTCAACAACATGTGAGATTTCCAATGCGGCGATGCCCTGAATATTCAGCAGTAACGTTAACTTCTATGTGACAATCAATCATCAAAATCATTTTACACCATCTGATTCAATGCCCTAATTACCAATTGGTTTACCACATCAATTAATCAATTCAATTCCTTGAGATTACCTACACCACAACACGTATCAATTCTGATAAATCACCATCAATCCAATATCTAGAATTCATTTATAGTTTCAATGTAGGTTCAACTTAATAAATTGGCTGAAAATTTTCCATTAGTTGATCTGTAAGAACAAACCGAATTACTCACGGCATTGGACTTCTGCCATCTTCACCGCCTCGATCGAAACGTTTCAGTGTTTTCTTCTGTACTCTTTCAGATTTCCTCCAGTCCAAACTTCGTACAAATCTAAGCGTTCGACGTTTGTAAACGGCGATTATGCTGCCATTCTTCATCGTCCGCCGCAGCCCAACCCGACCTCCAAGAACTGCCGCTCGGCAATGTCGCGGCCGTTCGTGACGTTTCTCAGCTTCAGATGATTCCATGGCGCTTCTATTCCTTCAACCTGATCGGATAATCAGGGTACCTTTTTCACGGCAACGAAGCGGGTTAGCTCCGGACACTGGGGGTCAGCCAGTGGGATTCACCTCCACGATTGCCTCCGACTCCTCCTTGGAGCATACCAAAGTCATTTGTAAAGAACTTGTGGTCGGGGAGAACCGAACACCGTTTATAATGGTGTGGAAACATTCTTAGCGGTGAATCTGAACCGTTACAAATGGTATTAGAGCGATAATACATCAGCCTTCTCATTATTCTCTGAATGGGTAGACACGGGACAGTGTGTCAGTAAGGACGTCAAGCTCAAAGGGGTGGATTTGGTGGCTGTCCCACATCGATTGAAAGAAGATAAGACGGCTAATGAGAATGTTGGCCCCAGACGGGATTGTGATGTCCCACATTGGTTGGGG
Source organism: Cucurbita maxima (assembly GCF_002738345.1). NCBI lineage: Eukaryota > Viridiplantae > Streptophyta > Magnoliopsida > Cucurbitales > Cucurbitaceae > Cucurbita > Cucurbita maxima. The sequence goes on from NW_019272022.1 coordinate 1,767,454, forward strand.
AGGAGAATAAAACATCTTTTATAACCGTGTGGAAACCTAAGAGAAAGATCATTTATGAGGGTGTGGAAACCTAAGGGACCAAACAGTAGACAATATCTAATATCGATAAACCTTCCCCTAACGGACACGCTTTTATACAGAACTTGTGCGTTTTTTAATCAGTGTCGGTAGGGTGAAGCAATACATTTAGGAGTTGCCAGCAACCACTAAAGTGTACTACTTGAAGGTCGAAGGCAAGAAAGCAAGCCCTAAAGTCAGAAATGGTAGGATAAGACAAGGCAGCTAGGCTGAAGACAAAGAAGTTTCATCAACTGTTGGATGATGAAAGTCTCACATCGGCTAATTTAGGGAATGATCATGGGTTTATAAGTGAGGAATACTAACTCCATTGGTTGAGGCCTTTTGGGGAGCCCAAAGCAAAGCCATGAGAGCTTATGCTCAAAGTAGACAATATCATACCATTGTGGAGAGTCGTGTTCATCTATCATGGTATCAGAGTCATGTCCTAAACTTACGCTTATCCTCTAATGTCGAACAAAGGACTCTAAAAAGAAAAAATGAGTCAAGCCTCCTCGAAAGTACGAAGGCAGTCAAAAATGACTAAGACTCCTTACTCCAAAGGAGTCGAGCCTCAATTAAGGGGAGGCGTGCTTTGTGTTGGAGGATGAAAGTCCCACATTTTTAAATTTTTTTAAAAAAAGCTTAATAATATTGAAAGTGGAACTAATATTAAGGATATTTATTAACTTAAAAAAAGAGTTTTTGAAATATTAAATAATTTTTTTTAAAAATTTAATATATTTTTAAAGTAAAGTATTTTATTACATATTTACTAATTTAGCTCAATAGGACATTTTTTTTTCTTTAATATAAATTTATAATTTCATCAAATTTAATAAAATTATTTTTTTATTTATTAAGTTCAAAACCCAACCCAATTTAACTTATTTATATTATGTTCGGTATAAATAAATGAATGAAACTTTATTATTTACTTTAAAATATACAATATAATGATTTAACTTTACAATTTATTATTATTTTTAAATATTTAAAAATAAATAAATAAATAATTGATGAACTAAAATCTTAATTTTAATAAAAATTATTTAGATCCAAAAGATTTACAATGGAATAAATAGTCAACTTAATGTAAAATGAAGTCTAATTAATGCATAAAATATAAGATTTGAATAAATATTAAAACTCAAATATTATTTTTTTAGTTTCATTAATTTCACAATAAAACTATATTATATTAAAATTAAAAATTTTAAAAATATTTTTTAAATAAAAATAAATTAAAAAATATTTCTATTAATTTAGCCCTAAATTTCATGAGAATGGATTAAAAAGGGGGTACCTTATCCCAAAAACATTTCTGGTAGAAATTTCCATTGAAATCTCTCGATGATCCGACCTACCCACGCTTTAATGGCGATTCCCTTAAGCAAGCCGTTCATGTAGAAGAAGACAGAAGGCCGAAGACGCTACAGGACGACCCACCAGCTACGCTCATCAACAACCCTTAAAGATGATGATTCTTCAGTATCTTCAATTTTGAGGGTTAGGGTTTTCTGCAACTCCAACAATTCCATCATTTTATTCAATTTCTTCTTCCAATTCCCCCAATGGCGGACCTCAAAGAGATCTCAGATGCGCTGAACCTCGTTGATTCCAAGACACAGAACTTGAAGAAAGCATTTGAAGACCTTCAAGGTCACTCCCATCTCCTCGATTCCTTTTCCCTCTCTTGGTCCGACCTCGAATCGCACTTCACTTCAATCCAGAACTCTCTCACAAAGAAATTCCACGAGCTTGAGTCTATGCAGTTGGAAGTGATTCAAAATCAACCAGAGGAGAAGGAGCCGTGTCCTTCATTGCGCGTGGAAGTGGGGAATCTGGACGAGCCGGATGGGAGTGCCGATTGTGTGTCGCCTCGGTCCGAGATGAAGCTTCTCTGTGAGCAAATGGACGGTAAGGGGCTGGGTAGATATGTTAGTGATTTGCCGAAGGAACGTGAATCAGTCAGGGATGAGCTCCCGGATGCACTTAAGTGTGCGCCGGATATAGAAGCTCTGGTTCTGGATGCAATGGAGGGATTCTTCCGTGCTAATCCAAAACCGAAGCTACATAACTTGAAAATGTCCAATGTGAGGAGAGGTTGTGTACTATTGTTGGAGACCCTGATGGATAGTTTTCGAAATGTAGACGATCATGTAACAGAAAGGGCGAAGAAACTGGCGCTGGATTGGAAACAAAGTTTTGGTAAACATGGGAAGGATCCGTTAGATGCATTAGGGTTTTTGCATTTGGTTGCAGCTTATAATTTGTCATCGGAATTTGAAGTGGGTGAGCTTGTTGATTATTTCATTATAATTGCTCGGTATCGGCAAGCTACAAAGTTGTGCAAAGTCGTTGGCTTGGGCGATAAAGTATATGGTTGGTATATTCTTTCGAAACATTGTTTTATTTGAATGAGAATTAACATGTAATTTAGCCTAGAAAATATTAAGTTGGTGTGAAAGAACTTCAGGGACGATGTAGACAGATCATAAATTTTGAAGTTAGTTTATCCTATCTCAGTTTGAAGATCAGTGTTGGGTGCTCGCATATTTTAGATTTTTATTATTTGTTGATCTCGTTATGTAGGCCATAGGGTGTTGCACGTGGTTGCGTGCATTTGTTATCATATTGCTTTGCTTTGTTACAGGAGAAAATTGTTCAAACTGATGAACAAGAAGTTCAAAAAACTTAATTTTGGTGGTGGAAAATCATAGTTTCGAAGACATTAGGATCTTAGGACTATTTCTTGGTATTGATCACAACACATGAAGCTTTATTTTGAAAAGGAACATGAAGTAGTTATATGTAAACATTTCATGTTGGTTGAGCATTATAAATTGAACGAATCGATCTTTAAGCATGTGCTAGAAGGTAAATATAGTAGGACAAGTACGACAAGAGAAGTGGAAGAGTTTGTAAGTGTTCATATATTTGCAAGCTTGCCTTTATATTAGATATCGACATTCTTTACAGTACTATGTTAGTGTATTAATGGATTGCTCTCTACTGAAATTGCAATATTCTTGGTGCTGTTCTTACAGATCTTGTTCAGAAACTGCTAGACAAGGGGAAACAACTTTTAGCTGTCAAATTCATCTTTGAGTTTGAGTTGACGGACAAGTTCCCACCCATTCCCATCTTAAAAGAGTATGTGAGGGAATCCAAGAAGGCAGCCAAGGCAGTTTGCAGGGCAGGAAAAAACTCTCTCAGAGCACTGGTATTTACATCCAATCCAACCTTATTTGCTATTTGATTTACTTACAAATTTGAGAGGAAAGAATTGTTCATTACTTTAATTTGTGGAAATGTTATCGAACAGAATGAGTCTACTGCGAAAGAACTAGGTGCTTTAAAATCTGTGGTCAAATTTATTGAAGAATACAAGCTTGATGATGATTATCCACAAGTGAACCTTCAAAAGCGTATTGATCAACTCGAGAAGCAGAGAACCCACAGGAAGCGCCCTGCGGTAGCTTCTCCTATTATTGCCAGACATAAACAGCCACACCAACCACTACAAGTGAAACAACGGTTCAAGAAACAGAAATTGCCGCCAAAGAAGCATATGCGACGGCATTTTCCAATTAATCACCTGCACATGGCTGGTCCAGGTGGCTCTGCAGCAGTTCCAAATATTGTTGGTTTTGGGAATCCAGCTTATCCCCCATACCGGCAAACACACTTACATTCTGCAGGTTTGGTAGCTGATCTTACTGCTCCTTATCAACAATCTCTTCTACAGCCAGCAGGTTTGTTGCCAAATCATCCTGTTTCATATGCACAATCACATCTACAGCCAGCAGGTGTGTTGCCAGATCAATCTGCTCCTTTTGAGAGCTCATCTATGGCTTATAATATGGCTGTGGCAGCGTCCACTCCAGCTGGTGCCTCTTATCATGGCTCATCAGCTGAGTATTATGGTTTGGCAGGAGGCCCCATGGGTTTTCCTGGAAATGCATCCACCTCTAATTCTCACGCATACCCAACAGAACCATATGCACCACCTGGATATGGTGTGGGTGTGCCTCCACCCTACCACCAATCTTACTATCCCCAGTAGTTTTTAAATTGTCTTATGATAATATACTTTTCGTATCATCTGACTATGGTGGGATATAACAGGAACATGGCATCGACCATCTTCCTATCTTTAGTAGTACTATCCATGCCTTTGGTTTGTTCTTCTCATAGTACGGTTGAAATGTTTAACTTTTTCCTGACTTTGGCACAGAGTGCCACTACCATTAGAAGGCAAATTTGTTCTTCTAGTCATGGTTTCTGTAGGACTTGAAATGATCCATTGATCTTTTGTATAGCCTGCTTCTTATGTTTTCGTGTCATTTTTCTTTCAGAAACTTGCATATAGAAAAGTGTGCTTGGGAAAGGGTGCTTTTGATTATAGGTTTTGCTTGAGAACTACTTTAGTAGCACTTTAATATAAAATGGTTGATGACAATTCACTTTGATATTAGGTTCTAGGTTTGTTTATCTTTGAAGAGAACTTCCTCATCAATCACTTAGGTCAATCAAAAGCACTCAAAAAGTGCTCTTTTTTAAGAAGTACTTGCATCAAATGCTCTCCTGTTCTTATTGATTTAATCTTTTGAATGGATAGTTTGGGTTCTCTCTTGGGAAAAGAGATACCACAATCTGAATTGGATGCATCATGCTGCATCCATCTAAGAGGATGGGTGCATGAACTTAATTTCTCAAAACCTCCTTGTTTCTTGTGATAAGCTTTTTCTCTCTCACATTTAGATGAATTGTTATATTATGTTTTTACCTTGCATAGAAAGTTTTGTAGAAGGCCTCAAATCTTTAGTTGGTGGCTGATTTGATTTGTATTGAAACAGGGTTTGTGTTCGTAATGCTATATGTTCATATAAAAACAGGTTATGATGCTCAAAGTTGAGTGATTCTGTTTGATAAAGCAATTATGTTCTTTCTTGTATCTATTTTGCTCATTGCTACTGATCTTCAAGTTGCTTGGGTTATGTGAATATGGGCAAACATTAAATTGTTGTCCAATATTCAAGAATATTTTAGAGTAGTTTGCAACAAATTATCTCATATACTACATCTATGATTCAAGATTGAATGTTAGCATACTGAATTCGGAGTGGGCGATGGTTTCATTATCTTAGACGGCATGACAATTCTATGTTCGGTCTTTCTCAATTGTCATCTTGATTAATAAGGTAGGTGCAAAGCTTTCATCTTCCTATGTTTCTCTTTGAACATACCTTTACTTAGCTATGAGGCCACAACTAGCATATATTGTTTGCTTTGACCTGTTATGTATCGTTGTTAGCCTCTGTTTTAAAACACGTCTACTAGGGAGAGTTTTTTATACCCTTATAAGGAATGTTTCGTTCCTTCTCTCTAACTAATGTGGGATCTCAAAATTCACACCACTTTTAGGCCCGATGTCCTTGCTGGCACTGCTCAGTGTCTAAAGGTCACTGCTAACAAATATTGTTTGCGTTGACTCATTACATATCATCGTCAATCTTAAGGTTTTAAGACTGTCTATTAAGAAGAGATCTTCACTCATTGGAATATTTTGTTCCCCTCTCACCAATGTGAGATCTTACAATATATATCATACATCTATATAGAATATAATTAAATACTCACAATATGCATATATGTAGTCTTGCACGTGGTTGATATTAAGTATATTTATATAGTTTGGAACATGCGCCTTGGAGTCGATTATAGTTACTTTAGTATTCTTTTGAGGATCTTCTTGAACGTTTCAATAATTTTTTATTTTTTCACGCGTTATTTTGTTTTGGAATATGTTATAGCATAACAACATATAACTATCAAAATTCCATTGGAGACTACGAGATGAATGAAGGAAGATGTGGAGAAATTGATCAACTCAATCTAATTTATATAATTTAGGTCGGATTATGAACATATTTAGACTGGTTTAGGATGAGTTACTTAAATGATTTCTCTAAAACTAGATTGAATTAGTTCTATATATAAATTTTTTAATATTTAATTTCGTGAACATTTATTCTCTAAAACACTCTAAAATAATTCTCAGCTAATTTTTTCAATAGTGATTTTAAGTAGCGACTTTGTAGACTTAGTTTAGTGGGTTGACAGTGAACTTCGATCGTTCTACTTTAACGGAAGAATGAACGAATCATATCATTCGGACTTTCGAATAATGAATCTTCTCTTTTAAATCCTAATCTCGAGTGAACATCGAACCTCCTCTATGAAAAAATTCTAAATACGGTAAAAGTATGGATACTCATTTCATTTATTGTCTGTCACGTCAACATCATTCTAAAAATGACATGGAGTTCATCAACATTAATTAATAATTATTAAGACAAAGTTATAAAGCGAACACAAGGAGTATGATTCTCCCATGAAACTATAATTTTTTCGAGAACAAACTCGATATCTCGCTCTCTTCTAGCCTCAAAAGCTTACTTTTTGGCTCACAATCTTTGAGAACAAGGTTAGGCGAAGCTAAGGCATTCCCTCTCCTTTTCTAGGCACCCGAGAATAACCCATTCTCGTTCATGAGATATATGCTATCACTCCCATCAATAGATGTCTTTCTCTCCTTAACGTCCCTTCGAAAAAACCCTTATTCCGACATATTTTTCAGTTCTTAAACTTTTACGAAAATAACCCTTTAATATTTGATCATCAATATGCAAATATATAATTAATACACTTTAAAATTGGTAACAATTTAATCTTTATTATAAAAAATTAATTACTAATTTTATTATATACCGACTTTGTTTTTTTTAACTAATTTATTAATATACACATAATTTTTTTTAATTAAATCTTAACAATAATTTTCACCAAATTTTAATTCACAAATTTCATAAAAATTGATCTCCAAAAATATATTTTTTTTTCCTAAAATGTATTATTTTTTTATTTATTATAACTATGTTTAACTTAAAAAAAAAAAATTGATATTTTTGGTAAATGTTTTTATAAATTAAATATGTATAAATCCCAAAACAAAAATTTGAATATAAATCTCAAAATTAGGCTTTCAAACGAACCGAGCCGGGAAAAGACCGATCAGTCGGAGCCGGGAAAATTTCTTCTCGCCGCCATGCTTTCCGGCCGCTTTCTCTTCCATTTCTACTGGATTATTTCATTGATTCCGTCAAATTTCAAGCTGCTCAGTCGTATTCTCTTTCCTTCATCCAATTGTTTGAGCTCATGAAGGAGATTATGTGACAAAACTTATTGCTAGTAATGCTATTGGAATTGTTTGAGCTCATGAAACCTATACTAGGCTTGTTGCACGAGCTGGGGCTATCATTTTATTTTCCGATCTTCTTTAGTGCCCTGATCCTGCTGGTAAGGAGATTGCAGGGGAATCGATCAACATACCAGGGATCCAGATCTTCTGTAACTTTTTCCTGTTATACTACTTTTTCATAGGTCTTTTGTAGTCTGATTTGTATGCTCTCAAACACTAACACAAAATATGAATTCAAAATTAGATACACTGCACTTATTTGCATAAAAATTAGGAATAAACATGTTAGAAACACGTTTATAAATAACACGTTTCAATGTTTTCATGCTCAATTATTTGCATTTCAAATACTGCATGAATGAAATAGTTATACTTTGGAATGATGTGACATCTTGTAAGCTGTAGGAAACATTCATAAGAAGATTATAAACTTAAGATTGCTCGTACTTATTTGAATCTTTAGCTCTCCGTTTTAATTTAGGGGTGGAATTTCAGCTTTCGAAATAATATGTATGTATGTATTGTTCTTTTAGACATTCCTAAGTTCTTGTGATTATATTATGAGTTATTATGATTGAGAGAGAGTTGGGACCTTGCTTCTCTGTCATAAGTCATTCCTGCTGTGGTCCTTAGCATTGGATTGAGGACAAGTTGGTTTGGGTATTGTACTCTTCTGGCGTTTTTATATGAAGCTCCTTTTTCTGTGCTTCAATTTCCTCTTCCTAGATTAATTGGCTTCATTTCATTTTCAAGATTTTGAAATTGGAGGTTCCAAAAATGATGAAGTTCTTTTTGACTTCACTATTTTGAGGTTTATCTTTGGTTTGTTCCTCCAGCGGTCCATGTTCTGTAGGGATTCAAGAAAGGACTATAGTTGGTATAGCTCTTTTTCCAGCATCGTATGGGGCAGATCCTTGCAAATGTTCGGATTTGACCTCACTTCTAATTTGGATTTTAGTGGGCTATGGGAGAATAGAGGGAAATTTCTTTGGGAAACAGATTTTTTTTCTTTCCTTCTGTTTATTTTATGATGTATTCAACTAGAGAAATAGAAAGATTTTTTAGGACACATAATATGAGCTCGAGAAGATTGTGGAGCTATGCATTTGAATGCCTTCACATAGGCTTTGGATGGATGCTATTTTTCTCTCGTAATATTCTTCTTTTCTGTTTTGTTTGCTCTGTATATCCTCAGGCCTCTTTTGTTTGTTACATTTTGTATTCCATCAATAAATAAATCATTTTGTAGCTTTATTTTCTTTTGAGAAACAAATTTCATAGTATAAATTTTTTAAAAGGTAAGGAAAAAAAACCCACTGGAGCTTAAGAAAGGCACTCCAACTAGAGTTTTTATAGGAGAGGAAATAGTTGCATGAATATTTTGGGAAAGAACTCCATAGAGAAGCTACAAAAGAAATGTATCCCCTAAATTTGAGGGTTCCTTGTGTTAATTTTGAAAGATTCGTCTATTACTTCCTAGCCAAACATCCCACAAAATTTCTTTTATAGGACCAGACTAAAGAACTCCAGCTTTCCTTCTAAAAGAATGTTCCACAATTTAACAAGTCGTGCTGTTCTGTACAGAAAAATCAGTCTTATGCTGGAAGTGGTAAAAAGACTCTACCTTGAGGTTTGGTGCCAAGGAAAGATCAAACGGCTGGTATTTTCCATCTGTTTTACAGAGGATATAGCAATTCAGGAAAAGAGCATTATGAGGCTGTCCTGCTTGTAACCTATGATTTATTGTAACGGCCCAATGCCACCGCTAGCAGATATTGTCCTCTTTGGATGTTTTCCCTTTCGGGCGTTCCCTTAAAGTTTTAAAAACACATATGCTAGGGAGAGGTTTTCATACTCTTATAAAGAATGTCGTTCTCCTCCCCAACCGATGTGGGATCTCACAATCCACCCCGCTTCGGGGCCCAGCGTTTTCGCTGGCACTCGTTCCCTTCTCCAATTGATGTACGACCCCCAATCCACACCCTTTTGGGGCTCAGCATTCTTGCTGGCACACCGCCTCATGTCCACCCCCTTCGGGGTTCAGCCTCCTCTTTGACACATCGTCCGGTGTTTGTCTTTGATACCATTTGTAATGGTCCAAACCCACTACTAGCAGATATTATCCTCTTTGGGTTTTTCCTTTCGAACTTCCCCTCAAGGTTTTTAAAACGTGTCTGCTAGGGAGAGGTTTCCACACCCTTATAAAGAATGATTTGTTCTCCTCCCTAACCGATGTGGGATCTCACATTTATGCTTGATCCTTCATGAACAGCAGTCCAGATGATCACTTTCATCATTTTAGGGTACTTTTCTTTCTTTAGAGCCTTGAATAGTGCCTTCGGTGCAGGGTGATCTGCTGTAAGCTTTCTGAAGAGAGACTTGCAAGTTAGAATACCCGAAGGATCTATTTTACAAACTATTCTGTCCTCCAAATTTCCAAAAGCATGTCCATTCCACTATTTCAAGTTATTTGGAGTTCGAATGACTGTAATGTTAGCCTTGACACTGTCGAATTGAGGAGTTTTTGCTACCTGTCTACTCGTAACTTTAAAATTTTACCATCTTGCCAACTTTGAAGGTACAAATCTCAATCAGAATGACGAAAGTTCCAAAATATGCATCCTTAAACTGCAGCTTCCGGCTTTTGTTCTTTTCATATGTTTGCCACCAAAATCCTTCCTTGCTTAACTTACTACTTATTTGTCTTTATGCCTTAAGAAATCATGCTTCAGAAGCTATTTGATGAGGGAAAGTATTTATGACTGGCATATTGTTAAAATGCCCTAAGCTTCTACTTCTTAAGGATGGGTAGCAATGCCTTCGTTAATAAGATGACATCTCCCATCAAGGTCCTGCCCCTCCACATAGACATTACCCCTTTTGTATTTTGTTCATCCCACATTTATAATAATGCAAGTTGACTCTCAAACCGGAAGCTGACTACTTCAAATCTATTCCTATGTCAAAAGAAGTAGAATTGTTGGGAGAGGAGTCTCATATCGACTAATTAAGGGGTTGATCATGGGTTTATAAGTAAGGAGTGCATCTCCATTGGTATGCGGCCTTTTGGAGAATGAAAAGAAAAACCATGAGGGCTTATGTTCAAAGTGGACAATATCATGCCATTGTGGAGGTTTGTGGTTTCTAATAGAAATTAGTGTATCACACTGCAAGTTCAATGATCCTGTGAACTCTTTTGATACTGAAACCTTTTAGAAAACCAGTCTCGAAGGCTCATGAGGATAAGCTACATCAATCTCTAAGTTCAATCAAATAGATGGAGGTTACGATGACAGTATGCCTCTCATTGTTCAAAGATGTGACTGATAGATATACATGAAAAGTTGTTAAAAGAGTCTTTAGACTATTATAATGTGACAATTTTTATTTTGAGCACTATTGATAATTGAATGCATATTGAACTGGAAAGTTTTTAGTTGAGTTCTCTCTACCCTACTGCTAACTCCAAGTTGCGTTATAATCAGCAGGACATCTAATATCTAGTTGCACTTGGTGACACATACATAAGATATGAAAGAGGTGAATGGTCCCTCCCTCTGCCCCCCCAATACCAATTGAATAGGTTTTGATTGATATTAAAATTATATGATTTATATTGACATGTAGGTTTTCAACTGAATTTGCGTATGAAAGCTTTTGAGATCTTATCACAGCTTCATTTTTTGGCTGATAACCTCTTAGCCTCTCTCTACTGTGGCAAGTTGGTCTCTTGAACCTTCCTCAAATGAAAGGATGAGTACCAGGAATTATTCAAATGCACTTCCAAAAAGAGGTTGCGGGGTTTAACCCGAATCATTGGTCAGTTAAATCCCTTCAAATTTGGTTTAGAAAGAAGCTTCGATAATGGATTTGCTGCTTTCATTTGGAAATAAAAAGCTTGAAAAAGAATGTAGTTTTTTCCCCTGACAGTGGCCCCATGGAAGATTAATACTATGGATTAGATTCTGAAGAGCTCTGGCTACTTTATTTATTTACTTCTATTTTTAAATTCTTCTCGGCGAATCAAAGGGCATTTGTAACAGTCAAAGTCCACCGGTTGCAGATGTCATCCTTTTGAGATCTCCTCTCCAACCGACGTGGGATCTTACAATCCACTCCCGATGTGGGATCTCACAGCATTTGTTTGTGTACTGTTCGTTTAGCTTTTTTACTTCCTGGTATCTGCTGCTGGATGCTTTTGGGATGCTTAGGCATATCCAGGAGGACTGCAAATGTGCAATCTCTCATAGTTGTGGATCATTCGTTCAAAGACGAGACTGAAGTTCTTTGCAGTAATACCATTAAGGATTTGAGGCCTCACAGAATTTCTTGCTTCTTGTTGGCCTGTTTCTAAGTTACGTTTTGTAATTATAGTCATTTTCTGTTCTTGGCAATCGGATGCATTTTTCTATGCTCCTTGGCTGCCAGTGACGTTTCTTATCTTCCTCATTTGTATTTAGCCATTTCTTTGTGATGGATTACCAAATCCCAAGACAAGAAGGAGAAGAAAAGAAGAGCACCTGCTAAATAAGGTCAACTTTAATGTTAATGCTTTCCAAGTCCTAATAACGAAAAAGGAAATTTTTTCTAATTTGGACAACTCCTTTGTTACTCACAGCTTCCATGATCTTGTATCAGAAATTGGTATGTTGTTAACAGGAGCCATAGCTTATGGTTTATAATTATATGTGTTTGAATCCTGCAAATGAACCAGTTAATAAAGCTCGAGTTTGGTGTAGTTTGTGTTTGGAATTTGGTTTGTGTTTGCAGGCTTCTGACTCCATCCGCAGGCGTTTTTACTCAACACAGCCACTTGGTTGGCCGTTTCCCCGCAGCAGTGTGGTAGCAGAGCAGCTGTGGGAGGTGTGAATATGCCATGGAAGTAGCTGCCACAGCCTCCAATGGCATCCTAGGAGGCGCAAAGCTTCTTTTATACATTCCTTATATTATATGATTTGATTAGCAACTTCATGTTTAGATCTCCAAGTGTTGAATGCATATTATGACACACAGGTGAAGAGAGAGGAGGAAATCTCTTGCTTTTGTTCTCCTACGTACACATCTCGACTAATTTTATTGGATGATTGTTTGGCCCTACGATCAAATTTGTGATATTTTAATATCTTAACTAGGTATCAATACGAGGAATCAAACTTCCCAAATCTTTATTATGTTTTGCTTAAAAAGTGCCCTTAAGATGTCTTGTATTCGACCACAATGAGTATCCTCATTTCGTCTTCTACTTTTGTTCTATGGCACACTATTAAGGTTAAATTTCGTACGACTTCTAGAGTGATGAAAAGGGTTTCTACCCTTTTATTGGATCACAACGAATATGTCTTTTATTTCATGACCTTAAAGTTGGCTTAGTTAAATTTTGTGATAGTATAAAGTGATGTATGGTTTATAGTATTAAATTTACTAAAAGTGATTATAAAATTTATAAAATTTTAAAAACAGTGCTTTCACATGTCATTTCAAACTCAGTACAAAATAACGCTAATTTCTCAATTTTTAACGGGCTATAGATCAAGATCAAACTTCATAATACACATGTCAATTCTGAGTTACTTATGCTATTACATAAAGTAACTATTAGTAAAGGCAAGTTTTGAACTCATCTACGATAGAGTTTGAACAATCAACACAAATTACGTCATCTTGTAAATCTCCATTTATTGTGAACCAATAGTTTGTCATGTTTCAAAACACAAGGAGAGAGATCGTGGCATCGTGGCCAGAAAGATCATCATATTGGCCCGCATTAATAATTGAGGTATGATGTCAGATTTTCATAAAAGATCTATTATTTTTAAGAAAGACACACTCTATTGGTGAAAAAGGGGACTTGAAGTTAAACGAGTGACGCTAGAATTCGAGCATAGCAGTGTGAATTCAGAAGAAGACAGGGGAAAAAAATAGAGTTAGAGAATAGAGAGAACTGTTGAAGAGAATGAATGCTTCAAAATGTGGTGCAATGGGTAGTGGTGGATTTTGGAGGTTTGGAAGTTAGCCCTAAGAATATCTCATAAGGTGGGGCAATAGGTTTCACTCATTCGTCATAGACTCGTGGTCTTATAAACAAACTTCCAAACCCTACAATCCAACAAGGTATCATTCCCATGTGACTTTTCAACCAGCGTTTACATTTAAGTGCAACTAAATACTAAACTAGCAAACTAAATACTAAGCTAAGTTGCTGTAACGTTAAGATTATCTGGGATAGTTTATTATATGAAGGTGGTATTGACTCGTGATCGTAGAGGAAGAAAAACTCCTATCGGTTACAAAAAAAAAAGGATTTTAGTTATGTGATATCCTACGTTGGTTGAGGAGGACGACGAAATAACGTGTGGAAATCTTTCCCTAACAAACGCGTTTTAAAACTTTGAAGGAAAGCCCGAAAGGAAAAATCTAAAGAAGATAATATCTGCGAACGGTGGATTTGGGCCGTTACAAATAGTATCAGAGTCAGACACCGAACTATGTGTCAATGAAGAGGCGGTTCCCTGAAGGGGGTAGACATAAGACAATGTGTCATAAGGAAGCTGGGCCCTAAAGGGGGTGGAGTGTGATATCCCACATTGGTTGGAGAAGAGAACGAAACACCCTTTATAAGGGTGTAGAAACTTTTCCCTCGTTTGAAAGCCTCGAGGGAAAGCCCAAAAGAAAAAACTCAAATAGGACAATATCTAAGCCATTACAAATTAGTTGTACATATCGTGAACCAACCTTCCCTGTCAGAAATTTTTATTTCCATTTTGTTTTAGTTCTATTAAACATAGTAGATATTTGATCTACTACAAATAGACTCGAATACATCATTGGAATATATTGATATCCGCTCATAACGTAAATCAATAAAACATTAAGGGTTCGTTAGGTAATTTAAAAACGAGAAGAACTAAATCGATATAAGAGCAAACGAAGCCCAAAACGATACATTTTTGCATATGTTAAGTTGTTCTAATTCAAAGGAAAAGAGAAAAGAAAAGGAGAAAGGTACATTGAAAGCAAAGTCCCCTTGAAAGGGCACAGCACAGCACAGCATAGAACAGAACAGCCCCTCAGACAAACAGATTTGAAATCAAAAACCAATAATTGAATTCAACAAACGCCTACAAAAGCTACATTCCTGCCTCTCAATCCATCTCTCTCCTTGGAACTCTCTACTTGGCCTTTCCATCTTTCCCCCACCTGCTTCTTCCCTTTACTTTCGCGATTCGGGGATTCAAAAATCTAATCGAAAGCTTAAACTTAACTAATGCGAGACCCATGTCCTATAAATAGAGATACAGATATTCAAACATTCCTCAAACAGCTACCTGATAGGTCTCGTTGGCGAAGACGTGAAGAGTCGGAGATCGATTTTCGTGTTTTTTTTTTGGTTCCTTTTCTTTTGAGAATGAGTAGTGAAAACTGTAATGCCAGAGAAATGAACTCCTCCATTGCTTTGCTGCAAGAGAGATTTAGACGACTGCAGAAAGCTAAGGAGTTGAGAGAGCGGAAAGAGGTTCAAAACCTGTCGTCTGAGTCGATACGAGCATCCAATTCAGCTGCGTGGTCTGAGCAAACAGGCTTATTTTTCCATTCTGAACTAGTTCTTCCACCTAAGTCACCATTCCAAGGCTCTTCATACCTTCAACCAAGCTTGGAAAGCAGAAAATCTCGTCTTCAAATCACAGATGATCTTAGTTTATCAGACATGGGGTCAAGAGAAACAGTCATGAACAGAACAAACTGTGTTGATGATTTAAATATTGACACCTCTCTTCATCTGTGAAACATCATAACGTTAGTTTATTGTTTGTTGGTGCTTGTAATCCTTCACCTTCTATATGGTGTTGTAAGAATGAGGGAACAAAAATGAGTTATGCTTCACTAATTTCTATCACTGCTATGATCATCGTTTTGGTGCAATCTAGAGAGGCTGTCATCAAGTCTCTCTGATAATATGTTATCATTTTCTACACTACCAGACTCCCCATTACTGCTCCATTTCTTCTCCATGACTTTAGGGACAAGATGAGCCACCTCACCTTTATTGTCATTCACCCGTTCAAACCGAACAGCACTAACCTTTCTAGCATTTCCTGCTAATATCTGCACAAAGGTCCAACATATCAACCCTAATACTCCGAAATTAAAGAAACCAAACGAGACAGTGTAAGAGTGCTGAAAAAGAAGTACAGTTAACAGCCAGAGTAGATACCGACCAAAGAGTAGTTATTAATAATCAATGTTAAACAGCATATAATCAGCTTAATACTAAAATCCGAATATGAAAGTTAAGGAATCGTATCATTGACTAAAAGGAAACGATGAAAACGGTATCATATGCAGATGAACTATGAAAGTGGCAGATGATAAAATCGCAAAAATTGAGAAATGATAGGCCGAACGATTTTCCGAAGCTTTATGGTACTTCCCAACAAATTATCTCAAATGAAATTGTCGACAATACAGAAATAAAATTATACCTCGATATTAAAGATTAGGCGTCTTTGCTTCTTATTTTTGTTTTCAGAATTTGACTCTTCTGCTTCTTCATCTTCCTTTTCAAGGACCACTTTAATGCTTTCACCCGTCCTTGGGATATATCCAAAAGCCTCACAAACAAAACCCGACACCGTTTCATATTGATGACCCTAAAGAGGCAAGAAGTAATATGCAAGAATTTAGTAATAAGCATTCAAAATACAATTTAAAACGTGTACGAACAAGCGTAGGTACATTTGTACATATATGCATGAATATATTTAGGATGTCACGGATGTGAGATAATGACTCAGGCTTATTTTGGGTCCTTTGTAAGGAAAGAAATCAAAGAATAATTCTGAACAAGAAACAATCTTTTGATGTTTTCTTTTATCTTGTTATTTATTTTGCTGTCTTGGTGTAAAGGTTCTAACCTTCTCGCTTCATATAGTTATGATCGATCATTTTGACTAATCGGGAAAATTTTTGGAACTCTCATGATCCATCCCTTTTGTAAATTTCATACATCAATGAAAACGTATCTCATAAAAAAACCGAACAGATATAAGGGGTCAAGGGAAGAGGCATTTTGATTTAATTAAAGGTAAACTACCTCTGGCATTTTGATATTTAGATCTTCAGAGAGCTGATCGATTGCGGTATTAGCATCCACATCATATACTCCATCGGCTCGCATCACAATGTAGCCAGTTTTCTTCTGGATCTCCTCCTTCAGTTTTTCGAAAATGAAAAACAAAAGAAAAATCATTAAAAACATAATAGCACGAGTGCATGACAAACAATATGGCTGTGCTTATACTTTTTAGTTTAGATAACAATATAATAGCGCCTAATAATATGAACACAGGTGTTTTCTATAGCCAAGAATCACTTGTGAGAATCAAAAGGCACATTCAAGAAAATAAAGTGACGGTGTGCATTCGGTGTAAAGAAAAATGACAGCGACATTTACCTTTGAATCGTTTTCGTCAAAGATTTCACCTACAATTTCCTCAACCACATCTTCCAGTGTTACAATCTGATTCCATTTGAAAAGTAAAAAATCAGATATTCACTAAAAAGAAACGATTTTACGAGTTACAGTAGAGTACTGAGACTATGCAACTCTCAACTACCCATTTTCTTTTTTCTTTTGTAATATAAGGAAAAACAGTACAAATCAATTCAACAAACAAGCAAAATGCACATAAGTGCCTGCCGTTGACAATGCCTGATTGCATTTAACTTGGTAGTTCATGAAATCCGAACTCCTTGTATATCCATCAATTTAGATGATAAAGAAAAGACAAGTCAAGACACAACGCAACAAATCATCATATGTGACAAGTACATAAGCATGAGGATACAGGCCACCGATCGATATTTCCTTGTGTTTACTTTTGCCTTACTAGCTGTTCTCCATAGCAATAAGATTTTAATTGTGAGAATTAATGTTATGCAGTGGAAAAGGACTCCTGACTACTGCTTCTAGGAGAAAATATATGAGTTAAAAATGAAAAGTGGAATTCCTTAAATTTCTGTATGCGATCTTGGTTTAAAATAGCATAAATCATTGCATAAGATAAAAACCAAGATATGGTGAGTACACATACTCCAACTGTGCCGCCATATTCGTTAAGCACAACAGCCATGTGAACTTTCCGGATACGGAACTCTCGGAGAAGATTCCAGACTGACATTGAATCTGGAAAACCCATAAACAACTTTGGCATGATGATAAGTAGGAAGACTATGGAATGACAACCGGAAAATGAAAGCAAAAAAAATGTATGTAGTACAATCTGAAGTTCCCAACTTGTGGTTAAACTCAAGTATAATTTGCATGCAGACTAAAACCTTCACCTAGCACACACACAATTTACCAATGCTGTGTAACTCGTAAGTTTATATTATATGAATGCATGCATGTACATATATATATTTATATATATACACACATAGGTATATATAGATATAGATATATATAATCCAGGCTACAATGTCTTATTCTATGCAGGCCGATGGCTGTAAATTAATTTTCTTTAAAAAAAAATTTATAAAAGTTCAAAATCATTACATTTATATTTCAATGTCTTAGAGGTCCTGTGACCCGCATTGGTTGGGGAAGAGAACAAACCACCATTTATAAGGGTGTGGAAACCTTCCCCTAGCAGACGTGTTTTAAAGCCTTGAGGGGAAGCCCGAAAGGGAAAACCCAAAGAGGACAATATCTGCTAGCGGTGGATCTGGGTCATTACAAATGGTATCATAGCCAGACACCAGACGATGTGCCAGCCTTCTCGTTGTTCCTTTAAGGGGGGGTAGACACGAGGCGGTGTGCCAGTAAGAACGCTGGGACCCAAAGGGGGGTGGATTTGGGGGCGGTCCCATATCGATTGGAGGAAGGAAAGAGTGCCAGCGAGGACACTGGGCTCCGAAGGGGGTGGATTGTGATGTCCCACATTGGTTGGGAAGGAGAACAAATCACCATTTATAAGGGTTGGAAACCTTCCCCTAGCAGACGCGTTTTAAAGCCTTGAGGGGAAGCCCGAAAGGGAAAGCCCAAAGAGAACAATATCTGTTAACGGTGGATCTGGGTCGTTACAGGTCCTATCAAGTTACTGATCATGAATGGATCGATTATTATTTTCCAGCATCTGAATGACAAAATTTGAAATATCAAGAAGAAAAAGTTCAGATCATTACATAGTTTTAATTTTAAAATGTTGTAAAAGCCCACCACATCCAGCAAAATAACATAATACCTACAGGAACTAAGCAAAACTTTCCAGCCTATAAAATTTAGCAGGGACAATTTACACAACAGTAGTTGGGTGTTAGGGTGCCAGCATTGGAATGTTTAAGCCTAGGAATGTGAAGTGAGGGAATCAGATATCTGCATTTAGAATGCAAAAATGAGTTGAGGATCCATCAGTATATACATAAGAAAGAAGTGTTGAGCTTGTTGGAAAGATCTGTGGAATTTGTTGGCTGTAAATAAACAATAAAGACCATCTGTATGTACTTACATCAGCTTATCATTTTTACCAAAAAGTGACATTTGAGTTAAGAATTACCAGGCACAAAGTAAGCAGGTTTGTGGGCCATATCCCCGGCAGTAGTGCTCTCTAGTACTTCACCCTTCAAAACCAAAAGAATTAATAATCCTGCACTGTGAATTAAAAACATGCAATTGTATCGATGACAGATCGGGTAAATGGGAGAAATTACTCAACCTTCTGTACAAAATCTAGCAAATCCATTGCATATGCAATCCCAACAATGTTATCTATGCGCTGCTCAAAAACAGGTACCCTAGAATAATAATCAAATAGTTATGAATTAGAATAGCTAAAAAGAGGTCTAGTTTATTTGAAAATAAAAGAAATAAAGGTTTACAACTACTTTGGGAGACATAAGAAACCATTAAATAATAGAGATAAGTTTTTTATCCTTTACTTTTTTACCGTTAGTGTTCGATATGGTCTACAAGAAGTAAAAATTAAAATACATGTGTGTGTGTACTCAAACCACAATTTGTGGGAAAAGGCCATCAGAGACTCGGCCCCAAAAATTTAATATACCTTGAGTACTGATGAGTCACCCACAACTTGTGGAAGTCAACGAGTGTGGCACTTCCATCTATTGCAACCACGTCGATAAGAGGTGTCATCACCTCTCTAACATGTGTATCTTTTATCTCAAGAACATTCTCAATCATATCCTGTAGTGAACCATCAATACAAACATTTTACACAGATAACCCAAAAGAAAAAAGTTAAGTACAGCTCGAAGGCATATCCAGACACTAGGTAAGTCACAGGCATACACGAGGCAAGGAAAACTATCCCAGATACCACACAATAGGGAAGACATGGCACGACGAATGTTCACATTTCATTCAACCTAATTAAAATGACCTTAGCATAGTCAAGCTAAGGAACAATCAAGATGAAACTGTCCAACTAAAATACCAGTTTTTTTTCTTTTTCGAACAAGAGACGAGGCAAATCTTTTCATTTTTTCTGTCTAAACTACCAGTTACTGACATCTGATTGTTCTTATGCATCCACAAAACAAAATTTTATAGTTCACGCAGACTAAGTGCTAATGCAATATCTTCCCGTAGTTTCTATCTTGCACAAATGTCCTAAAAAATTTAGAGAGAAAAAATATGTTGGGGGACACATGAAACCACAACCACAGCGTCATCACATTCAATTCAACTTTAGATGTTTGTTAGTTACGAAATTCGAGTCCGAGATACGATAATAAAGTCATTGATACTCTTGAAATAGTTTGTGTTATGACAAGAGGAGAAAGAAAGAGTTAATCTTGCAGTATAATGTATCAAAGACCGTCTAGATGTCGAGATTCACACATGCTGTCAACAAGAAACTGTATCCATGATTTACTTCAAGATTCAAGCTCAAGTGCTATACTAAGAGAAGAATGTCCTAGAAAGCCTGTCCATTACCTGCTCTTCCTCCTCTATGGCTCCACTCAGTTCTGCCCCTCGCAACATCAATTTTAGTTCCTCCTCAGTTACAAATGGTTCACTAACATATTAAGACAGGTGAAAGTAACGCTAAGATTAAGCATTTTCCAATAAAACTACAGCCTTAGATGGAACAGTGAGCAGAAGCTTCCAAGAAATTGAAACATAGATATCATGAAACTTACCTACTCCCTTTCATACCAATTATTTTAAGCATCCCCATTGATAGATAGGTGACAATTCTTCCAACTGGGTAAAGTATCACCGAAAGCCATGCCACTGGCCTGACCTACAGGCAATAAAATCAATGCAGTTAATAGAAAACCATGTCATAATTTGTGAGCATCAATAAACATTGAAACAATAAAACCTCTAATAGAGGGCTTAGTGATAGAACAAGCATATGTAAAACATACCACAATTCTAGCAACCTCTGTAGCATTATGCACGGCAATACTTTTTGGAGTGAGTTCAGTGAGAAGCAAAATGGCAACCTGGCAACATTAAGGAGGTAAAATTGGAGTGGATTTCTAATGAACTTTTTTTTTGGGGGGGGGGGGGGG
>NW_019272022.1:1788535-1798197 GCF_002738345.1 Cucurbita maxima
GGGGGGGGGGGGGGGGGGTGTAAGAAACCACATTCATGAAATATAAAAAAATGTCTAAGGGCATACAAAAAAGATAGCCCACAAAAGATGTCTCAAAACTAACTATAAAAGAATGCGACCAAACAGATAACGACAGAAAGCCCAAAGGAAGAACACCCATAAAGATGCATTAAACCTAGTAACTCCCAAACCTCCTCCCAAGATTTGTTTAACCCCTCTAAAAATTTTACTATTCCTCTAGCCAAATACCCATAGAGCAGCAAAGAACCGCGTGGCACAAAACTCCACCCTTATCCTGAAAGGGAGAGTTTAGAAGCATCTCCTCAATCATAAAACAACAGTCTCTACTACAAGCAAAATTTTCAATTGTCTCACATGTACGTCATCAGGGCTATATTATTATGGTCGATATGCTTAAGCTTGTCCTGATAAAGAATCAAAAGAAAAATAAAGGTAGCCCTTAATTCTCCACAAGTGCAGTCAATGATTCAATTTAACTCATCACATAATTCGGGGAGATAGGAAGAGATAACATACTAATCTCACTCCTTGATGATAAGAGATCCAAATCTCCAATGAATTTGTGCAGAAACGAATGCTTATTTAGGATAGTTTCTATATTAAGAATACACTCAAAAATATAAAATGAAAAAGAAATACCGAAGACAAAGATGTAAATATCTAAAAACGATGCCCATGTCAATGTTAACAGTAGGACAAATGATAACTCGAATTTAAATAAAAATCTCCTACCCATTCAATATAAATGATAAATAAGAGAAATAAAGGGCTACACTTGAGAACCAATAGTGAAGACTACTCAACATATAAATCACAAATTAGTGTAAACAAATTTTTATTTCCTTTTGCTCTCTTTTGAGGGTCTATTTGGCCTCGTAAACTGTTTTTAAAATGGATATTAAGAAACGTGTTCAGGTGGCTCATAATGTTAACGATATTTCACAACTATCTGTAGAATTGTGATAACAAACAAAAGTATCTTCAGTTACTCTAAAAAATAGGTTATTCGTAAGAACAAACTAAGAGAAAAATAAAGGAAAGAAACTAATCTTGGAAAACATATGCCCAAACAGGTTTTTCGCTGAGTTTTTCCTACAAAATAGAAAACAGTCTTTTAGAAATCCAAACCATCCCTAACTTCTTCTAGTCCTTACCCTTTCAAATTGCCAATGACAGCTTTTTCGTTCAACGTCCTTTGAGTTAATACACCCTCATTAAGAAGTTGAAAGAGTTTGTTGAAATTCCCTTGTTCTATCTTCCACTAGATTTCTTGCCAACAATATGATACATTTTTCTCAATAATCAAGTACATGGCAGACATACATACATGTATGATACATATAGGTAGGTAGATGAGTGGGTATGTTTATCAGTAAATCAATTCCAGAATTTATACTTCTGAATTGTTCAAGATAGGGCATTTGTACATACAGTCATCACTCCAGTTGCTGCACTAACACCAGCTTCCCCAAATATTGCAGTTGCAGCCTCTGTGACTAACGCAGTTGCCCCAATATTTACCACACTAAGTACATCAGCAGAATCTAAGATGAGAAAAAACAAGTTGATAAAAACTATAAAATTGGTTGGGACATAATAAAAGAGTATTACGTTGTGCCAATAAGTATGGTCGTGAGAAATCTTGTAACGTCAGTACGAAGCATTTTGAAGACACCATCTTCAGGTTCCTTTTCAGCCAATTCACGTACCTATATGGAATTAAAATTTATAAACTGAAATAAAATGAGAGAGAGATATATAGAGTAAAAAGGAGAAGCAAAAGAGAACCATTAACTTATCAATTTATTAAAATGAGTATAATTACAAAAAGAAAATAAAAATACCCATTTATATTCTTAATTTGTTAAAGTGATAAACCATGTACATGATCCAGAGACAAAGAGAAAGGTTAACAAATACACTGAGGCAGAAGAAAGAACTACTTTTATATGGACATAAAAAGCATTCATTAGCAGAATAATGTACAAAACCAAGAAAATAAGGCATCCCTCCAAATACAAAAACTAGGAAGATTGTACAAGGCTTGCCAATTGGTATTTGTGAAAAAAGGGAAACAATTGCAATAATCAAGTAACACTTCACTTGGTAGCTAGAACACAAAATCGATAAGTTTCATTTACATCTATACTCTCCAAAAAATTGCAATAATCATGGTAATCATACATGGCATGCATCAACGAAGACAAGCTCAAAACAACATAAAGAATATAATCAATGTCGTCCTCTAGACATCATTTAAGCACCTATAACTTGACATGCCTTGTTTTCTTTGCATCTTCTTTATAGCACAGCATGTCTATTTGTCACTAATGAATCTAGCTTGCAAACGACTCATATAAGTTGAAACCTTTGGAGTATGATGATTTTCTAAGGTAAAACATTTTTTTACCATAAAATGAAATTTCAATGTCATGAACTGTTTATAAATGTTACAATACTCATAACATGATTTTCTTAAAGTCCCCCATCAAATCTCTAACAATATCAAAGGTCGAACTACACTTCTCATATATTTCTAGATTATATCAACACTTTTGGTGGCACAATATGGTTCAAGGTAAGATATTACTCTTTGAAGCAAGATATAAGGTAAGCACTGACAAGTCATCCACACAACTGTTGAATTTTATATTCCCTAATGTGCTTCGCACATTCGTAATAGGAGATTTTTTTTTTATAAGAGACAATTTCATTAATGATTGAAATTTACAAAAGGGATGTATAAACCATGGTGTTTACAAAAGACCTTCCCAATTTGCAATGAGGAAGTAAAAATATTAGACAGTTTACACCAAGATATAGTCTGGTAAACAACATTGTCGAAAAGTTTTATGTAGGTCTGCGTCTTTTCTGCAAATATTCTCTAATTTCTTTATTTCCACATATTCCAAAAGAAACCATGATGAGGTTTTTCCATAATAGGGCTTTTGCATTCTTGAAAGGGTGTACGTTAAGACCATATCCAAAAATTCATTTACCTCCCTAGGAAATGTGAGATGCCATCCAAATATATTGAGAATTGTTGTCCAGAAATTCTGAGCATATGTGCATTGCATAAACAAGTAGCTTTGTGATTCGTTTTCACTATTAACTTGTATCACAATTTGGCAAACAGCTCATTAATGTCTTTCTTCCTGAAATCCGCAATGATTTTTTAACGAGATACATTGATTAATGCAAGGAAAGGTAATGAAATACTTACTTCAAAATTTCAATCTTCTTTAAGAATCAACCGTCCATCCGCTCATAAATGTTTGTCAAAGATATCCCATCTCAACCAATCCGAGCATAGTTTAGTGGATAAGACACCAACTACCATTTCAACAATCATTACTTTGATCCTCCACCCACAATGGTTGAACTTTCGGGAAAAAAAAAAAAGGGAAGACTTTCCAAACTAAATCAAAAGGAAGCCTATCATCTACTGATTGCAGCGATAAGATGAAAATTGGCCCTCCCAATCCTAAACCCGTCTTAACAAGCCTCCTTTCCAAACCTCTAATTGCTAATCGAAGTAAAGGAAGCGTGAAGGCAATCAAATGTTGCATAAACCCAATTCGCAGACAAGCTTCGGGAACAAGAAGTTGATATGTATTATCAAGACATTATAATTCAAACTAATTTGTAAGTTTGGTTGAAGGAGTGCTTTCTAAGTAGTTCCCGAACATCGATATTAAAGCCAAGTTGAATATGGCATTTAAAGGGGCCCAGAAGCAGATATATGTACATAGTTAAGGTTGTTTGGTTGAAGGAGTGCTTTCTAAGTAGTTCCCGAACATCGATATTAAAGCCAAGTTGAATATGGCATTTAAAGGGGCCCAGAAGCAGATATATGTACATAGTTAAGGTTGTTTAGTGCTCTTAAGAAACATGCAACAGGTGTATGCAATTGATTGACAAAAGAAACAATTGCATTTATAAATCAAACGACTCAGTCTCAGAGAACGATAATAAATGAAGTGCAAAAAATAGGTTACCTTCCAAGGCCATAGTGTGGTTATTGAAGTCTCAGCCATAGAGAAAAACGCAGAGAGTCCTAAAAGCAAAGCCAAAATCAAACCCTGCTCCTTGAAAATCTTAAGGACCAACAACGCTTTTGGCCACGCATTTCTAAACGACAATATCCCCTGCCCAACAACATCCCTGCCAAAACTAACCATACCCTCAGTTGCCAATACATTTTTACAGCCAACAACGAGCACACCATACACAATTGCAGTGAAAACAACCCCACGCTTAGCAATTTCTCTAACAAAATCTCGATTCGGCTCAGGAACACTTGAACAGTTCGAGTTCGCACTAACCCCACATCCCAAACGAGCTCCATTTGCAAACGCATCAGTTTCTTCATAAACTGTACACAAAATGCTTCCAGAACTACGAAATTGAACGCAATTCGACGAATAAAGACTAGGGTACCGATTATTACTCCGAAAAATCCTTACTGGTACAGCCTTATATCGATAGCAATGCAGAAGAGAAAAGGGTTTCGTGCCAATAGAGAAGGCGGGCGGACCCAAAATCGAAGACTGGAGCGCCATGAACTAAACTTCCAATGACCCAGAACTCAAAATTCAATGCAGCATGCAAATGGGATCGAAACAATTGCGACGAGCGACCTTATAGATGCCCTCTGGAAGGCATTGATCAATTCAAATTTAACGCAAAAGGGGGATTTGGCCGCACCTTTCTTCTTTTGTCGGAACAGGGCAGCGAAAGGAGAAGAGAAAGATTAGGTAGAGATGGGTAGAAGTAGAATCGATTCTAAGCAGAAGCCATGGCTGAATTTGGAGGTGGAAGTAGCCTTAGAGGCATATGAAGGAGGTTGGGTTTCTTCACAAACATGTCAATGGGGGCAAGCCAGATAAATTGAGAATAAGTTAGATGCCCTGAAGAAGATGGCTCAAACGAACAGATGATTTTGTTGTGCATTTCTGGTTTGGCATTTTATATTTTTTTGTTTTGCAAATTTTTTCACTGTTTGTATTTTGGTATGTAAATTAAATTAATTTTAAATAAAATTTGTTAGTAGTTTAAATTACGTAAAAAGCCGATGAATTTTGTATGTTCGGCTAGGAGGGAGGTATTCCATATCTTTCGAGATCCTTTCTGATAGGTCAAAAAGCCAATGGACCCTTGAGAACCCCTTGCATGCTCATGTCACGTTAAAGGTACTGTAAACGAAAAAACTGCAAAATTAGGGTCAATTTCTCGTAATTGATTGGTGACCTTTTTTCTAAAAGATGAATAGTGTGAAATTGTATTAACGCTCACCTCCACCCCAAGGGCTCAGGTCTTTGGTAGGGGTAGAGTTGAGCTAGCCCAGATATAATCTTTCAGTTTCTTTTTGATAAACAATACTTACTACTCATAACGGAAAAGATCTTCATTTATTTACAAACATATATCGTGTGTACTGATTGACCACATGCGACCGATACTTGTTGACAGATGATAGACAGAAGAGTAGGAAGTATATTATTGGCTTATCAAATTCTCTATTGATCTATTTGGTTCGGGAGTCCATATTCTAATACTTTTCCATTTGAATAGACCCTAAAAAACTCAATGAACCAAACTTGATTAGTAACTGGATGGTGGAACAATCTACCCAATTTTCAACCGTCGATGGGTTAGCCCATTTCAACGTGTTCCTAAGAAACGAGAGATACCTGTAGTATCAAATGAGAATTATGAGTGGAGGGTGTGCATGGACTACAAAAGATGCAAGGACCATTTTCCCTTGCCATTCATGGATCATCAAATGCTAGCCAGACTAGTTGCATAACTGTCTTTTGTATGGTTATTTAGGATACAACTCGATCACAATTAGTCTATATACGAGTAACCTTTCAAAATTTTAAAAATATCTTTAAACTTTTAAAGAGTAGATATTTAGAAATGACATTATTGTTCGAATAAGATGTAAACTATTTATCTTTACTCCATCACCTTTCGGTTCATTTCCTTCCACTCCTCTCGACTTTAATCTATGACTAGCATTTTGTAATGATTCAAATCCACCGCTAGCAGATATTAACATTTTTTAGCTTTTCCTTTCGGATGTTCTCTCAAGGATTTAAAACACATATGCCCAAAAAGGAGAATATCTGCTAGCAGTGGATCTGGGGCGTTACAAATGGTATCAAAGACAGACACCGGACGATGTGCCAGTAAGGACGCTAGCCCAGAAGGGGAGTGGATTTGGTGGCGGTCTCTCATCGATTGAAAGAAGAAAAGAGTGCGAGGACGCTGGGCTTCGTAGCGGGGTGGATTGTGATGTCCCATATTGGTTAGGGAGGAGAACAAAACATCATTTATAAGGGTGTGGAAACCTTATCTCAGACGCGTTTTAAAACTTTGAGGGAAAATCCGAAAGGAAAAGTGCATAAAAGACAGGCTAGTAGTGAACCTGAGCCGCATTTACTCTCTTTTTATAGTTTTATGATTAATATTATCTTTAAAATCACTTAAAAATATAAATCAACTTATCTATTATTTAAAATTAATTTCTTTTAGAAATTTAATTGATATAATTAAGTATGAATTAAAATTATAAAAATAAAAATAAAAAATAAATAAATAAAAAAGAGGAAAAACTTAAACCCTGCGTCCATCCACTCTCCCTCAGCTGCAACCTCACGCCGTCACGCCAACTACCGATTGTTTTTTCTTCTCTCTTTCTTCTTTGTTCTTCGATTCAACCATGGCTTAATTTTTGGAATCAGCTCGATCTTAGTTTCGATCCTACCAAAATCCGACGTATTTTGGACGGAAAATTCTGAATCTCTATCTCGCAGAGGGAAGCGCACCTCCTTCTCCTTCTCAAAACTGAGGCCTTCTCCCGAAAGCACACCTCTCAATCGATTGAAAGCCATTATCGTCTCTGTTTCAGCTTCCAGCTGATAGTTTGCAGACACCAAAGAAAATCCAAGTTGGTTTTGTCGGCTGCTCGTATTCTGTAGGTTCATTTTCTATTTATAGCTTCATTTGATTGAAGAATGTGCGTGTTGTAGAGTGAAACTCCATCGTTTTGGGACAGCCCACATTGTAGGTTGATGGCCGGAAATATTTGCTTAATCCACACTTTATATTGCGTCAAGTTTTCAATTATTTGATGTTCTTGATTGCTGTAGGACTGGGGTTAGGTTCTTTGATGTTTGAGGATTTGGTAGCTATGAGTAATTTGGTAAAATTTGAAGAATGTGGTAATTTGATTGGACTTGAGAAAGTTGTTCTGTGATGTAACTTCTATCCCTTATTATGTATTTGGTATGTTCTTGCAGGTGGTGTTGTAATAGCAGGTATTATCATGTCGCTTTTTAAACTTTCAAGGAATGGAGTTCGGATGATGAAAGAGCTCTTCGTAGGTATGCTGTCCTCCCTCATTTTGAAGTACTTTTATATTGATGGTTTTGTTAGTGCACATCAATTTGGAAGACATCTATAGATTGTTCTCTAGATTGTCAGTATGAGGGTCTTTTTACCTTTTGATTGATCCTTCTTCGAGTTTATGTGTTTTTATACGTTTTTTTTCCACAAATTCCGCTTCCATAGAACTGAGTATTCAGTACTTTTGTTTGGTTGCCTTCTCTGGAAGAAGATTAATTTATGGAGATACGTGTATGTGTTCCTAGGATAAAAACAATTTCACTCACCAAAGAGTTGCAGAACCTCGTTCCAGAAGTTGTTAAAGTCCCCTTTCTCAACACTTTTCATAGTCATTTCAATATTAACCCGTCCTTTGTATATTAGTATCCCTTGCTTTTCTTCTTTTAATAATCCCTTTCACAAATCACAATTTAACTATAGAAATTTTAAGAACCTGAATGGTGGAGTTTGGAACAAAGAATCAATTTCGTCATGTTCGTTTAGGACTTGTTCGCTTAAAAAATTACAGAAGTATAAGTCACCAAGAACTTCAGATTTTTTGAAGAAGGTTCATATTTTCTTGCTTCATCTTCAAGTACAATTGTCGATGCTTTGATTTGGATTTGGTGTTTCAGAGATAAATATGATCTTTTGTTCCTCTGTACAATTCCTTTGACATGCTTCTTCATTCAGTGTAACGATGCAGCATTTTTTTTTTTTTGTTTCTGATAATTCTTTTGATCCTCTTTTCCTCTAACAGGGCAGTCTTTACTGGTGGCTAAAGCAAGTTGCATTCGGGGGCCTTTTTTTAAATACTGGCGACCTCTGGTTAGTTAAATTCTAGGAGTGATATAAGTTTGTCCTTCTGGTTTTTAGTTGAATATTCAAACTATTGTGGTTGCTCAAGCTCACAATAAATAGCTAATACTGATATGGGTTAAATCTTAGCTACGTTAGTTTTCAGGTCAATATACATGAACTTTTGGGAAAATAATTTTTTTTAACTGCCAACTTTAGCAATTACTCAACTTACATTTATTATTGACCAAAAAGTTAGAGTTTTGAATCCTCATTCCCACGTGTTGTTGGACTCAATTTTTTTTCCCTTGAATTGGATATGATAAACTATTTTAATGGCTTGTTCTATGCGTTAGAATTTAATATTAGCTGTGCTTTCTATTGATGATTAAGTGGAATTTATTATCAAAGAAAAAGGATAATCAATGCACTATTGGTACTTTTTCATTCTTTTGGGTTCTTCCTGTGCTTCTATCTTTAGTTAAGTTTGAAAATTACTTTTTCTTTCGTCAGTGTTAATCGGGGATTATTTTTTGCTAACATTTGGGGTTTTGGTGGCCTTGCTTTTTTTACTTACCATTAATCAACAAGTGGGTTGCTATAAGGAAAGAAATATTAATCATTCATCTTAATTGGATGTTGGAAACTACTTCAGATTAAATACTCCTAGAATTGTGAGAAAGAATGCTGTGAAATTTATTATTTAATAAAGTATATATTACTTCCAAAATTTGTGGTAAATGTTTTTGTCTTTAAACACTTTCTTCTTCTTCAATCATAATTAAGTATAAATTGGCAGTATCTAGCCTATAGCTTCTGGAGTTAAATTGAATTTAGACTGAAAACTAATAACAATAAAGGATTCTTTAACTATTGAATAAGATATGCGTGCACTAGAGGTGAGTAATTGTAGATCCTCCCCTTTCTTTTCCAGCCACAGGCACAAGTTCAGGTGCTTCAAGGTTTGAAATGGCAGGGGCAGCGTCTGTATTCTACCTCAGGTCCTCAGAATAGCTGTATTGAAGAGAGTGAGCCAGAAACGTAAGTTCTTTTAGCTTTTAACTCTACATATATACGAGAAGATTTTGATGCATAAATATCATTATTTAAAATCATGTGTAGGGTGCACTGTGCATGATATGGGTATGACCCATGTGGCTTTGAATCATTGATTCTGTTCTAGTTTTTGTGCCTTTCTCTCAGATAGTAGATAATAACCCAGTTGATTCATCCCTCATTGCTGATACAGGGTTGATAATAGAGTCTCTTGGAAGTATTTTAGATTTACCAAACATATTTGTGGCTCTTCGGAAGCATCTTTTTAGTTTTTACATTAATGCCACTTCTTCGTACTTTTTGGAGGACCAATATAGATGCTCGTGTAAAACCTTGTAAGATTTTATGTATACATAGTATACAATTGGGGTTTTCCTTTTTCCCCCCCCCCCCCC
>NW_019272022.1:1798542-1841088 GCF_002738345.1 Cucurbita maxima
TTTTTCCCCCCCCCCCCCAATATTATACAATTGATTTTCTTTTCGGTACAAAATCTATAGCCATGAGAATACTCTTAAGAAAATCTTAGTGAACCTTATTGTAAGCCTTCTCAGTGTCGAACTTGTAGACAATTCTCTTCCTCTTCTTAAATCTTCAGTTTCTTAAAAAAATCTGTTCTTTGGCCTTCAATAATAGTGTGCTGTCATCCCAAGTAAAAACATTATTCAAAAAGCTTTTCCTCTGTGGTCTGCATTTGAATTATTCTGTTGATTCTTCTCTACCAGAAACTGTGATTTGCAGGATATCTGTCACATTTGTTCTTAAAGATGGAGAGGAACAGCAAATTAGTGTTCCCATTGGAATGTCTATGTTAGAAGCTGCTCATCTAAATGATATAGAACTTGAAGGTAAGGAGTTCGAAAGCTGAGGCATTGTCCTCCATTTTCTCATGATATCAGCATTTCTTTTACATAGCTTAGATAGATTATTGCATCCTGGCTCTTGAGTTTCTTCTTCACTAGCACTGTTTCACTCTTATCCCAGGAGCATGTGAAGGTTCATTAGCTTGTTCAACTTGTCATCTTATTGTGATGGTAGGTTGCTTTCTCTCTCTCTCTCTCTCTTTTTCTAGACTGGAATTTTGTGTAAAATCTGGTTAAATCATATCACAGGATATGGGCTACTACAATAAACTAGAAGAACCAGTGGATGAGGAGAATGACATGTTGGATCTGGCGTTCGGGCTTACAGAAACGTAGGTTCCTTGTGCATAAATTTGTGATTTGTTTCTATGTATCCGTTGATCTTTGGAGTATACACCATTTATTTAATTTCACCAAAAGTTTTAATTCCACCCCTGATGTCTTAACAAATTTCAATCGAATTATTCAATAACACTGTTGAGATTAAATAACAAAAAGCTGCAAACTCATGAAATAACATCCATCTCACTGGAGTTCTTTTTTGTATCCTTCATAGTTCTTATTTTGGTCTTTGATTTATAGTTTGGTTCAGCTTGTTTTGACTCGTGGTTTGGTTTGGTTTGGTTATGTTTTGTTTATTTCTTTGGAGTGAAAAGTTGTATCTTCTTCTAAAAACAAAAAATAGCAATAGTGTTATTGAGTCGAAATTGCAAAAAGTTTGGAACGTAGAGAATCAAATCGAAACATTCAAAATTTTGAAAAAGGATTGAATATGCTTCCGAAGATCAAATGATATATGAACCTATTTTCATAGGTATTAACTTTTTGTTGGGATTCTGCAGGTCTCGTCTGGGTTGTCAAGTAATTGCAAAACCTGAACTTGATGGAATTCGTTTAGCCATTCCTTCAGCAACCAGAAACTTCGCTGTTGATGGCTATACTCCAAAACCACACTAAGCATTTTGCCACAATGAGAAGAGGATCAATCAAGGTTTTAACCCATTAGTTTTGCCTCATGAGATAATTTATCTCTGCTTTCATGGTTCAAAGTATGTTAGAAACTGTTAAGAGAATTGGCTAAGTTTATCTTCTATTCTTTTGAAAATGCATCTGATATGTGATCATCAAATTCCATAAAGAAAAAAGAGACATTTACAACTTTTATCAAGCTTTGAAGTTCACTTTATGTACGTTCAGTTCAGGTCAATAATTTACTTGAAAGTTCCTGGCGATCCTCTATTTATTTCTCTTGTTCTTGGTTGTTCATGCAATTTCTTTCATTTGTTCACTCTTTCCCAATCTCTATTAGGGTGGGGTATCGACCTGTGTCTGTTTGAACGATCACAGGCTGGCTTCGATTGGGAATCTACATATCCATATTTGTGTATAATTTCAACGTAAGAGATGGTCAATTCCCTTATAGTTCTGTATTTTTGGGATCTTTTATGCTTTTATGTTTTGTGCAGTATAATTACGATTGTATCTATTGATTGTAGCGTCGAGGGGACGAGCCTAGCAATGACTTTTGATGATAGCTCTTATTGAGAAAAACTTAACATCGGCCAAGTTTAACATTTAGATTGACCAATATTGATGATTCAAGCATTATTCTTTCAAAAATTACTTTCAATGATGAAAAATTTACTTTATAATTTGCAAACTCAAGCGTTTACAAGTCTGTAAATTTACGCACTGTGCTAATTAAGAAGACATTTCTTACAAGGTTCCAAAATTTCTTATGAGGTAAATCTAGTAAACGGTAGTATATGTCAACGTATTATTCTTTCACCTATTCAAAGACTCCAAACCAAGATCTTCAGAATAGTACACATTATCGCCATCATCGCCTAGTTATCGGTTGGAGGTCTTCGGTACGGTATATATTAAATCATTTGCTATGGCTTTTATCGAGAACCCGATCTCTGTGTGTATTCTGCAACTAACTGAGAAAATGAGGATGACTTATCTTCTAGCAATCTTGTAGGGGTGTCATACTCTTCAATGAGTCCTGCATGACGAGTAAGGGAAATCAAGTTGTGGATCGACAAGTTAAATAGTTCGGTGGACTATATCGATATCGATACGAACCGTGACTTAGAAGCAAAACCATGTCACTGCTCAGGACAGAAGTTATCCGATGTGCAATCGTAATGACTGTACAGTCGGAAAAATGTTGTCGGAGAGTCTGTTGAATCAAGTTATCTGTAGCTGTATCGACTGATGCAGTTGCTTCGTCAAGGACCAGCACCTTACTCTTCTTAAGCAGCACCCGACCGAGGCACACGAGCTGCCTCTGACCCATGCTCCAGTTCTCTCCATTCTCAGTAACTGCATTGTATGCACAAAGTGAATGAGTTTCAATAACTTCATCAATTCATTGAAACTTTCACCAGATTATCCATAAATATACCTGCAGAATCCAACTTCCCCTCCTTTTTTCTCACTTCATCTCCAAGTTGGCATTTATCCAATGCCTGATGCATCAATGAAACGATTGCATTCATGAGGGGGAAATGAAAACACAAAACAAAAGAGATTCCATGTAAAGAAATGATTAGAAGAGGAAACAAAGATACCTCCCAAATGTCCTCGTCTGCATATTCTTCAAGGGGATCGAGGTTGCTCCGCACGGTGCCTTCAAACATGGTTGGATCCTGCGGGATGATACTGAGTTTCGACCGCAAATCATGAAGTCCGATCGTCGTTATGTCGATGTTATCAATCACAATATGACCTGCTACAGGATCAACTATTCGGAAAAGTGTCTGTATTAGAGTTGATTTGCCACTTCCTGTTCTTCCAACAATGCCAGTTTTCTTCCCTCCTGGGAAAGTACACGTAATACCGTGCAACACAAGAGGCAGTTGCGGTGCGTAACGAACCTACACGACATCGGACAATCAGCAAAAGTCAAAGAAAAATCACAGGCGTCATTTGAAAGTACCTGCAGATCATGAAGTTCAACTTCTCCAAATGCTGGCCAGCTACTATCTGGTCGGTTTTCCTCAATGACTAAGGGTGGCTCACTAGGAATTGAAGTATATTGAAATATTCTCTCAACCGAAATGATTTTGTTCTCCATACTGCAAAGGTTCCATATTAGCCAAGCTTGCAACATATTTAGGTTCAGTCCATATGTTACTGACAAGCCAGCAATGCCTTCAGTGTACAGAGCAAAAAGGATTAGGGTATTGGAGAGGGAACGTTTATTTGAAGATCGACCAAAGTGAAGAACGTACCTGGATCAATGACTCCCACAGGGATAGATATTAAGAAAATCAAGGAGGAGGCAAACGTAATGGACGACAACATATCGAGACGGAAGCAGAGCCATTCCATCGCTGCAGCGTTATGGAACTTGGGACGAGAATATGCATCGGTCAGTTTCATATTGGTGTCCTGGAATCTGGACTCTTGTTCAAAGCTCCTAATAGTTGTTGATCCAGAAATGGTTTCGGAGAAAAGTTGTATAACTGGAGCTTTGCATACTCCGATCAACCGTGCCAGCTCTCGTGCTGCTGAAATGTAATATTGCTGCATAAAAAGAGCTCAATGTAATGTAGCTGCATAGTTAAACATTATGCAACTTTGTTATCAAGACAAGGTGGGAAGGTATACCTCATACCAGATGCACAGAGCCATCACAGGGATAAAGATAATGAAAACCTGCCATGCAACTTGAGACATTACAGCAATAATACCCATGAGCTGAATCATATTGAAGCAGAAGGCCCCAATTCGAAAAGGTATATCCATATCAATGGCACTTTGGTCTGTGGAGGCCTGAAAATAAGGAACAGTATTTATAAACAATGATTACGAGTTTCAAGTGACTAATTGAAGAGCATCATTGTAACGGCCAAAGCCCACCGCTAGCAGATATCGTCCTCTTTAGGCTTTCCCTTTCGGGCTTCCCCTCAAAGTTTTTAAAACATGTTTTCTAGGGAGAAAGAATGTTTCGTTCTCCTCCCCAATCGATGTGGAATCTCACAATCATGAATACAAATTCACTCACCCTATTGAGAATTCTTCCACTGGGAGTAGAATCGAAGAACGACATGGGAGCTCGGAAGATGCTCGTGTTCATTTTAGCGAAGAGTTCAGTTGCTGCTTTAAAACCAGCTGTCACGAGAAGGGTCGATCTCATGAGGATACACAAAGAGCTTCCAAAGGCCAACGCAACGTAGACGATGATCAATTGAGAGGTGGAAACAGGAGGCTCCATATCCTTTGAAACAGGAGTAGCCCATGCCATCCAATAATTACTTCCAATTTGAAGAATCTGAAAGAGAATCTGACCAAGCAATATAAGGGGCACAAGAGCTCCACCATAAGCAGAAGTGATATATTTCCAGTAAACTGAGAACCCAACACTTCCTTTCTCTCTCTCTTCTGCTTGTACAAGCTGCCCTTTTGACTTAGTGCCATCAACAGCCTTCCCATCTTGTATGTCTCTTTTGTCTTCCTCATGAGTAATGCCATTGGTACTAAGCATAGACCCATCTTCCTTGCTAGCAGAAGCTCCAACAGAATTAATGGCTGATAATGCTTCCTCATGTGCACCAACGAGTGCCATAAAGTCGGTTCCAGAACGAAGAATTTTATCATACTTTCCAGCTTGAGTGATCTTTCCATCTTTCATTACCTGATAGTAATGAATCTCCAAAGCTCAGATGTAAAGAAGTACAAGGAGCATTAGGGAAAGCAAAGGTAAAAATCCTCAACTACTTACCAAGATAAGATCTGCAGCAGGTAAAAATTCTACTTGATGAGTTACATAAATGACTGTTTTTGAACTCAGAACACCAAGCAGACATTCCTATCAGAAAAATAGCGCACAATTGATTATTGTATATACACAGATCGAGTTCTAACGATAGTATATAACTCGACACGAGGAGAACTAAATAGGAAAAAAAAAAATTACCTTGAAGAGGTGTGAACCTGTATGAGCGTCAACTGCACTAAAAGGATCATCAAACAAGTAAATATCAGCATCTTGGTATAAGGCACGAGCAATTTGGATTCTTTGCTTCTGTCCACCACTTAAATTGATTCCTCTTTCTCCTATTACCGTCTGGTCGCCAAATGCAAGAATTTCGAGGTCCTTTTCTAGACAACATGCTTCAAGAACCCTTTTGTACCTTTCTCTGTTCATCTCTTTGCTAAAGAGTATGTTCTCTTCAATCTTCCCACTCTGTATCCATGGCGACTGAGCTACGTAGGCCTTAGTCCCGCATACCGTCAGGTTCCCAGACATTTTAGGTATCTCCCCCAGGATGCATGATAGCAAGCTGGACTTGCCTGAGCCTACAGAACCACAAACAGCAACTCTCATGCCATGTTCCACTTTGAAATTGATATCACGCAATGTCAGATTCGAAGAAGACGAATCCCAAGAAAAGCTTCCATTGACAATCTCAACTGCTGTAGTAGAACTACCACTTGGAAGCCTCTCTACAATATCAGACTGCAAGTCGTCAAGACGAAGGAATGACACTATTCTATCAAGTGAAACTTTGGTTTGGACCACCATCGAGATTGTATCAGGAAGATTGTAAATTGGTTCTTGAAGAATCCGAAATGTTGCAAGGGCAGATAAGACTTTCCCTGATTCTAATGGGATCCCCAGAAGCATACAAGTCCCGAACGTGACCACCGACACGAACGTCGGGGCACCCCAAAAGACGAACGTGGTAACCGACAATGTATAAAGAAACCTCTTTAACCACCCCGCCTCAATGTTTCTAAGTTCTGATATCTTAGATAGAAACTTCATTTCCCATCCTTGAAGCTTAAGAATCCTCATATTCCTCAAGATTTCAGATGTCGCCTTCATCCTAGCATCTTTTGATTCCATAATCTTGTCCTGAAACTTCTCCTGCAACTTTCCCAATGGAACATTTATCAACATAATAGCTATGGTTGCAACAAAAGCAGCAATTGAAGCGAGACCAAGATTCTTATACAAAACTAACAGGGCCAGTACAACTTGAAAAACCACCAGCCAAACATCATGCATATACCAACTGAACTCACCGACCCTCTCCGCATCTACAGTCATGAAGTTGATAATCTCCCCACTTGTGTGCTGTTGCCTTGATTGGCAAGAAAGAGTCAGACCCTTGTTGTAGATCATTGCAACCAATGCTGCCCGAACCCTCAATCCGATTTGTTGTACCCTAAAGAACCAATGCCTCATTGCAAGACACTCCACGAGTTTCGCCAGAAAGAATACACAAACCAAAACGTAGCCCTCATTTTCAAAATCTCGACGACCATTGAGATATTGAACAAAAGTGTCAATAAGATAGGGGCCAACATAAGTAGCCAATGTGTAGATTAATGCAAAAGAAGCGGATAGAAGTATTTCTTTCCAAGCCGAGTAAAGCAAACCCTTAACCAGAGAAAGCATGGTGAGTCTATTGATGCTTCCACATTCAGACTCAAGCTTGTTTCTAAGAATCTGAAAGGTCCCAGAAACAGCATCATGGCTAGCAAGTTGAGGAATATCCTCAAGGTCTAACGCCTTTTTATTTCCAGTTGAAATCAGAGGACCCATCCAAGAGAATGAAAGAATGCTCCATATTCCAGCAGTCTCATAAGGGGTCACAGTTTCATCTCCTCTGCAGTTCTTCAGCTCGACGTCGCCATTACCGAGAGAAGCATAGCTTGATTCTCCATTTAAAAGATGTTCTTCAAGTGGGTTTTGTTCACTCACACTCTTCCCAAAGAACCCAACATACATGATCAATAAACCAGAGACGATGGACATAATATCAGATACTAAGTATCTGATAGGCAACGAATGGGCTTGTCTATAAAGAGCCAAGTCCACAGCAAGGCAGTAACAAGAGACAGCAAAGTATGAAACCCACCAAACTCTCAAATGAATTGCAAACTTAGATTTTCCTGATTTGAGAACTTGGGAGTGTAAACAAAAGGAAACAATGCCCCATACAATTGCTTTCAACCCAAAATCCAAAAGGGTCACCATATGTTCCTCAGACCACCCATTTCTATACCAGTAGAA
Organism: Cucurbita maxima; assembly: GCF_002738345.1. Lineage (NCBI taxonomy): Eukaryota > Viridiplantae > Streptophyta > Magnoliopsida > Cucurbitales > Cucurbitaceae > Cucurbita > Cucurbita maxima. Next base: position 1,805,999 of record NW_019272022.1, read on the forward strand.
GCAGTCAAGAGAAAAGAAAACAAGATTAGAAACAGAGATAACGAGGCAGCATATGTAAGTTCCCTTATCATACAAACACCTCGTCTCTCTTCGACGTTCCCCACACCCTGCCTTCAACTTTAAGCACACCCATGAGAAGAAAAGAACAAGAAACAAAACTAGGTGAGCTAAACCAGACAGGCCATGAGCTACATTGGGTTCAAGGAGAAAGTGAGCAGCAGAGCCCACAGGGGAAGAAGGGTCATGAAAGAATAAGTTAGTTACGCTGTTCATAGAGAAATCAAAGAAACCCATGAATATTTATGCAAGATGGGTGTACTACAACACTCAGCAGGGTTTAGCTCAATCTATGTAAAGAATGAAGGGAGTTCTCAGCTTCTGAAGCTCTATATAGGAAAGAGAGTCAAAATTTACCCACTTTGACAAGAAATCAGCGTGGTGCACAAGAATCAGTGGTTGAAAGAAACGATAAACAGGCGAAACAATGAGAGAAAGCGACTAAAAAAACAAATGCAAAAGAGGGTTCACTTTCTACGCAATGAGACAGAGATAACGTGGATGAAAAAGATGGGTGGGGGAATTGAAACCGTTCTCCTTTTCCTTCACCTTGAAACGGGTTTAAGTAAAATCCAACCTTCTATCCTGTAAACCTGCACATTATAAGGCCAAAATCATTCGTTTCTTCTATCCCAAGCCAAAGATTTGTCCTGATTAGCGATTAAAATACAACAGTGTTCTTGTAAGAAATCAAGAACACTTTACAGGTGGGGTATATAGGAAAGAAAATGATGAATGATCATAACTTAAAAACAATTCTGACCCTTTTAACGATTTTTGCTGCAAAATGTTGACTGTTGGAGCAACAAGGATGGGGAGATTCCACGACGAGATAGTGACGGCATAAAGAAAGGACATTGAAACTCGCGAGTCAAAATTGACGCCCAAGCATTTAAATCCCCCTTTCCTTGGTGGGGTTGAGTGATGCGCAAGGAAACTTCAATTTTTAAAGCAAATTTCGAGGGATTTGGGGTTGGGGATGAAGCGAAAGGGGTGCCTCAAAGTTGGAGAACCAAGGATCATCAATGGTTCTTATTTTATTATTTTTTTAATAAAAAAATCAAATATTAATAACCTATCCCTAAAAAGAAAATATTTCCAAAAACATTTTCAATGGGATGAGGTTAAATTACAAATTTACCCATCTTCCAAATCATTCTCGAGAGGTCTAAACCCATTTTTTGTATCGTTCAATAAAAAGATTTGTTCTCTTCGTAAAAAAAAACAAGAAGCAATTGAAACGATTCTCGAAAATCTTTAATTTAGGTATTGTTCCTCCCGTGCTACATGTTTATTTCGTTTATAAATTATAAAAAAATATTTAATAAATTTGTGTTTAATAAATTGAATCAATAGTTATTGCCTTAGTCGTGGTAAGATTCTGTCGGTTCATATGAGATTATCTTAAATATAGATATCGTACTTTTGGCTTAATTAGATTAGATGTAATGTGTCACAACCCTACTATAAAGAGAATACGTTGTGACCCTCACGTCTAGACAAGCAAAGTTGCAACCCTAAAAAGACACACATTCGACCACGCGAGGGCTAATATAGAAGTATCTCATGATGGGACCGAAGAGTACGGTGCATCACCTAACTCACCATATAATATGTACATTGAAAAGGAAACGAGACATAAGCAAGATAGAGACAATGAATGGACATGAGTGTCACAGATAAGCTTGTTGAAGGGTCGGGTAGGGTTTTGGACCTTAACCTTGAAAGTCGAGTTCTGAAGGGAATTTGGGCATGTAGTTCTAGAGTCAAGTCTGTCCATATGAAATATGAAATCTCGTCAAATTTGGTGTCAATTGGATACCAGACAGATGCTCCATGACACCGTATATTAAGAACATTAGTCTAATTTGAATAGTGTGGGGTTGACATATGAGAGAATCATATTAAAGTAATAACTTAAAGGGCCTCCCTTTTCCTAATACTATTATATGACTTACTTTGTAATTATTAAAAGGATTTGATCTAAATAATATATTTAATTTTTCTTTATAAATTTGTTAATGGACAGATCTACGGTTAGCAGATATTGTCCTCTTTGGACTTTCCCTTCGAGCTTTAAAACACAGTCTTCTTTGGACTTTTCACACCCTTATAAATTGTGTTTTGTTCTCCTCCCCAACCAACGTGGGACATCACAATCCACCCCCTTTGGGGCCCAGCGTCCTCGTTGACACTCTTTCCTTCCTCTAATTGATGTGAGACTACCACCAAATCCACCTCCTTCGGGACCCAACGTCCTTACTGGCACACCACCTCGTGTCTACCCCCTTCGGGGAACAGCGAGAAAGCTGACACATCGTCCAGTGTCTGGCTCTGATACCATTTGTAATGGCCTAGATCCACCGTTAGCAGATTAATATTTCATCGGATGGTCATGTGCGACTCATTCTTAATCACGAGTGAGTTGTAGACTGCTTGTCATTTGCATGGGTGAGAATGAATTTTGTAATTGATTTAATATGCCTACTATAGTGTTGAATTCGAGACTTGAACGATAATGAAGTCTCACCTTTTCACATGTTTGAGAAATTGTAACGATTCAAAATTTCCATTTTTGCCTTTAAGATTTTATTTTTATTTCTAAATGACAGATATTAGATTATGCATTTATTCTCGCTAGAAAAGGTGGAATTTTAAAGAATAGAGTTATTACTTTAATGGAAATTGTAACGATTCGAGTTTCTGGAATAAAATAAAATTAAAATAAAATAAATAATTAAATGTAATGTCTTGAGATTATCCTAAAACCCTAAACCCGAGAATGCTTGGGGAATGCCTTGAGATTATCTTTATATTTCTATGCCCAACCTTTTACCTCCCTTCGAAAACTATTTTCTCTACAAACTTTTCTCCGAAAGGTTGGGTTCCTCTTCAGAGGAAGAATCGAGTGGAAGTAAGGTATTGATGTCGGGATCATTGTGTCAAAGAAGGTTGACCGTTGGAAATCGATGTTGAGGATGTTGTGGGATCGTCGGCGCGTCGTCGGAATCGGGGAGGCAGAAATTAGGGTTTTGTCGCTTGTCGGGTAAGGAAGGCGAGGTTTTTTGGAATCGGGTCGAGCCACAGACGCACCCAACAGCTCCGGCAGCTTCACACGCATACACAATGCGGCTCGGCTTGCACATGTACGAAATCGGCTCGGTTTCGTCAATTCCCGCAGCTCAGCTTTGGCAACTTAGTTGGTCGGCTTGGCAGCTCGGCTTATCGGTTCAGTATCACTATAATATATCGATTCCAAGGTTTTTGACTTTATGAAGCCATTTTTTGCACTTAGTTTTACCATCTGAGGTCAGTATGGTTCCTAACCGTCAAAGACAGATTGGGTCGGGAGTTTATTTTGATAAATAGCATGAGATTTAGCTAGGGTATGTTATGAAAGATTCCTAAGTTTTTATGGGGTTATTATAGGACGTACTGTTGGGATTAGCTTATTGTGAGTGACTTCGGCCAAGGCCATCGAGGTAAGTGACCTTACTGTTGAAGTTAGTTTACTACGTGTGTATGATGGTGCGTGTCCTGTGGCCCCTGCATGCACCATGTTTTATTATGTGATATGACTATATGATGTATGAATTATATGACTGTTTATACTATGAAACGTAGTGGGTTATGTTGACTGTTGACTGTTTATGTTATGTGAAGTTATGAATGATATGTTAGTAATATATGCCATGAAAATGTCGATCAATGTCATGGATACACGTAGTATTATCTAGTCATGTTATGAGATGTTTATGCAACGAGAATGTACTTTCATGTTATGTAATATAAGTCATGTGAGATGCCATGTAATGTAAGAAACGTATATGCGATGTTAGCATGACTTATGTAATGCCATGTTAGATATGTTAAGGGACCTCATGCATATATGTATGTCACGTGCATCGGGATTCTTCCCTTTTATGATACGAAAGAATGAATTACGATATTTATGTTCGTCATGATATTATGCGGGCCCTTTTTTGTTTAGTGGTGTCCGACGACGTGTGACACGTTGTGGCCGACCAAGTTAGGCCCAGGGGGTATGTATACAAACCTGCTTGGTGGGTCCATGTACGCGCACATGGGCCGTGTGTGAAGGAGTACCACACACCCAACCCTATCCAGAATAGAAAAGCGCCCAAGACTATGTAAAGTTTATGAAAAGTTAGTTCCCGCTCATATGTTGGATGTGTTTTGCATTTCTAACCCCAACAGTGGGTGACTTACTGAGTATTTCATAAAATACTCAAGTCACGTGTTACCTTCATTTTTCAGGTAAAGGCAACGCGCCAATGTACAGTTGACAGTGGAGCTGAAGACACTGCCTTTATTGACTGTTTTAAGTTATAGAGTATTGTTTTATTTAGATTTATTTTAAATTTAGTTATTAAAGGTTTATTTTCGAAGATAGGTTTTTTTTGGATTTATGAATATTTATGAAATACTCTTCCAAGGTTATTTATGATGAGCTTCAGCATAATGAATTATGCATGCATGAGTGACGTCACTAATTACGTTTAGAAAATTAGGAGCATTACAGAAATACTTACCCATGCATGAGAATGAGAAGAGTGAGAGAGTGGAGCTTCATTGTTAAGATGTCACGGCCATGCTTGCCTAAAGCATGACAGATGTCACAATCTTGCTTGTCAGTGTCGGTTGACAAAGACGTCAATCAATTGAGTGAGGAGGATGTCACAGTCATGCACGTCCAAGGCGTGTTGTCAATGGCCGCATGACTGATATCCCGGTCTTACTTGTCCGGGACGTATTGTCCATGGTTGTATGCTCGTTCAAAACTTCTTTTACATGCTTTCATCTTAGATAAGTTTTTACCATTTCATATTGGGTCAGTACGGGGTATGACCGTTCACCAAAATCACGTATAGACGTGCAAGGCCTAAAATGTTCCAAAATATACTGTAGGGAGAAGTTATGTTCTCACCCTTACAAACATGAGTTGATAACTCAGTCAAAATTAAAATCTAGTCGCACATGATACCGTTATTAAAAATCTGAGAATGTTAACTTTTGATCTGGATCTCGATATAAAATAAATTTGTAGATTTATTTCTCGTGCTAATGAAGTGGGACCATTCTCATTAATTGATTATAATTAGGACATAAACATGAGTTTACTTCTAAATTGTCGTTTTTATGTCCAAAGATCAATTGAAACATCAAAATGTATTAATGTTTCATTTACAAATATAGCAACTTGTTTGTTCATTTGCATCATCCCATTTAAAATGTTTTGTTTTGTTATATATCTTTTAATATGTTTGAGGTGTCAATCGGATACTTGTCGAACGATGCACGGGACCATATGTTCGCTTGCCAAAATGACGTCTACTGGAGAAAGATTGGAAATACCTCAAAATACATTATAGGGGAGGCATGGTGTCATCTCTCCACCACCCCTAGCCCCTATGACTTAAAAAAGCTACCATGTGATACATATGTGTATCACAACTAGCGTGGGTAACATGACCGTATCATAAAAGGAATGTCGAGACCATTAGATGCTAAATATGAATTTCAAATCTTGATCCGAAACCTGAGAATAAGATGTTACATGTTTGTTGTCAGCACTCCTAGAACGAGGTTCTGCCCATGTTGCAACACAATTAGCCGCGCAAAAGATGGCCGAGGGAATTTGGCTTGAGGAGGTACTATTGCAGCTAAGAACGAGTCTGACCAATCATCATACTATTGCAGCTACAATGGGTTTAACCATTACTACACAAAATCTAATCTTTTACAACTTAAATTTAATACATCTAACAATTATTAAGAGACATTTGTTACCGTTCGTTATTATAGTTAAAAAGTTCGTAGTTGGACCTTGGGTTGGATCGATCGGTCCGTCTATGGTGAGCACCGATTGACTCGTCTCTTATGTCGGTACCTTTGGAGTGGGCATGTAGGCAAGGGTGTGAACATGGACTTGTAGTTGTGCTTGCATTGAGTAGGTGTTAGTGGGCATGATGTGTGCACAAGGGTGATAGGGGCGTTGCTACGGTGTGGGGCTTGGGGTATGCACGAAGGCGAGCATTGGTACCCATGAGCACGCCTTGGCCATAGGCCTTAGCATGCACACGAACCCACACCAACCCAACTCTCGCATGCATTTTAAATGACGACCAAATGGAGCTGATCCGAATGGATCGTAATTAATTTTTTTATTACTAAAAACTTTTAACCCAAACAAAAAGAAATCACAAAAAACGGTTCCTATATAACATAATCAGACCAGTCATTTATATGAGAAGTATGGTCCATTGTGAAACTTGGAGTCTTATCCAACTTAATCGGATTCGCCTTCCCGCCGATCAGCCTCGCCGGATTCCCAACCGCCGTCGTCCGCGGCGGCACATCCTTCAAAACCACCGACCCAGCTCCGATCTTGGCCCCATCGCCGATCTTAATATTCCCCAAAATACAAGTCCCAGCGCCAATCAAAACCCCATCGCCAATCTTCGGGTGTCGGTCGCCGGAATTCTTCCCGGTGCCACCCAAAGTCACATGGTGAAGAATTGACACATCGTTTCCGATCACCGCCGTCTCGCCGACGACAACGCCGGTAGCATGATCAAGCAAAATCCCACATCCAATCCTCGCACCAGGATGAATATCAACCGCAAAAGCTTCGGCGACTCTGTTTTGTATCAACAGAGCCAAGACTTTCCTTCCTCTGCACCAAAGTTTATGAGCGATTCGATGCGATTGCACCGCTAAAAACCCTTTGTAATTCAAAAAACACTGCACGTAACTAATCCAAGCAGGATCCCTTTCTTTCACTGCCTGCAAATCCCTAATCGAACATCGCAAAATCTCGCCGGCATCCTCTTGAATCACATCGGTAAAAAGCTCGAACAGAGTCGAACTCGGAAGGCTCAAATTACAGAGCTTAATTGAGAGATGGTTCGCTAGAGCTCGTTCCATGGAGTTATGAGATAGAATCGAAGTGATGTAGTAGCTAGCCAAAATGGGTTCGTGTTCCATGTCGGCTCGAGCTTCTTCCTGGATTTTGAACCACAGATCGGAGTCGGAAACAGGGGAGTTGAGGATTTGGGGATTTGGGGAAATGGGTGGCGGAGAGAGATGATCGGAGAAGGTGGGTCGGGAGAAATTGAGGATTTTGAGATGAGGGTCGGTGGGGAGAGGAGTGGTTGGGTCGCAGTGGAGTGGCGGAGAGTTGTGGTGGAGACAGGCGGCGGCCATGGGAGAGGGATGGAGGTCGGGGGAATGGGAGATTAAGGAAGAGAGATGGAAGGGAGAAGGGTTGTGGAGGGCCATGGGGAGGCGGAAGAGAGGTCTGTATAGAGGGGAGGGGAGAGGGGTGAACATAGAGAGGGAACTGGAAATTTTCTCGGGAAAATTTGGGCGATTTTCCCGGAAAGTGGTGAGAGGAATGGATAATGAGGGGAAGGGAAGGAGGTCAGGCAGGAATGGTGTTTTAAAGAGGGAGAAGATGATTTGAATGTTGGATTATTGATGACGATATATAAAATTTTAGCGTCCACCAATCATATGATGAAAATAAAAAAATAAAAAAAATGTTTGGCTGCTCGGACATGTCTCGTGTCTTTCTCTAACAACTCAAGCTTACTCACTCGTAGTAGATAGATATTGTCTCATTTAGTCCGTTATGTATAGCCGTAGGTCTCACGATCTTAAAAAGTGATTTTTCAGGAGAGAATTCCACACCCTCAATAACGAATGCTTTGTTCCCCTCTCTAAACGATGTGGTATCTCACAATCCACTCCCCTGAAGGTCAGTGTTCTCATTGACATACCGCTAAGTGTCTAGCTCATATATCATTTGTAACAGCTCAAACTCTTCATTACTAAATATGGTTCATTACGTATCGTTGTTAGGCTCACAGTTTTAAAACACGTCTTTTAAGGAGATGTTTCCACACTCTTATAGTAAGGAATGTTTCGTTCCCTAATCCAACCGATGTGGGGATCTCGGACCACTAGTAAAATGAGTGATTATGTTGAGAAATGTCTATTTTAAATAATATATTATATTTTTGTTTATGAAATATTATTCCGTTTATTTATCCTATTTTAATTTTTTTTTGTCACATCTTCGTCTTTCATCAATAGCTTGAAGATTAAAGGTCTGACTAAGTCTAGCCTAAGCTCGATTTAAACTTATCTCAAAGTCAAATTTTATCGTCTCAACTCAATTTAACTCATTTATTTATGAGATTAGATATGAATCTCAACTCAATTTGACTAAGTCTAGCCTAAGCTCGATTTAAGTCTAGCCTAATGCACGAGCTTACCCGTATGAGTTAGCCAACTTGAACCAAACCTAGTTTATTTGTCTATTTTTTGAGTCAAATATTCAACGACTCTTTCACACTCAAAGAAAGGTAATATCTCTATTTCTTAAAAGTAGTAGACATAGACATCTAATTAAGAAAAGTTATAAACGACCCCTAAACGACCCCTAGGTATTCTCTACCTACCCACCTGTGTCGGTTTCGGGTACAGGTACTCTTTTGTTGAAGGTCGTTCGAGCTTTTCCTGGGAGTATGGCATGGGTTATTTCAGCGCCGTAGCGCCTGGTACTCAAACATTGGCTCGAGGTATTTTCTCTACCCCTTCTTACCCTAAAAAAACAGGGGCACCTTGCGTCCTTGAATCGATAACCATCTTTCGGCTAACCTAGCCTCCTCCGTCCCTCAGGACCAACAAGGGGGTAGTACAGGAATATTCACCTGTTGTCCATCAACTACGCCTTTCGGCCTGATCTTAGGCCCTGACTCACCCTCCGTGGACGAACCTTGCGGAGGAACCCTTAGGTTGTCGGGGCATTGGATTCTCACCAATGTTTGCGTTACTCAAGCCGACATTCTCGCTTCCGCTATGTTTAGGATTCGGAATCTGAATTTCGCACCGAATGGCCTTGTCATTTCCTTTTGACATGGTCAGGTTATCTACTTCTCGATTCTTAAGAGTAAACCTAATGGCCCCGACACTCCCCTACGACATGGTCAGGTTATCTACTTTTTGATTCTTTAGAGTGAAGGCTATCCCCACATACCAACACGAGAGGTCACCAAACATAAAATTGCTCCAAACAAAACACGTTTAACCATGCAGTTCCTATGATTGAGTTAGTAAATAGGAAGGTACCCTTATTCTCAGTATCACTCTCATTCAGATGTGATCTCGGTTTATTCATATACTTCTTATTTACTCGGGTGTAAATCGTGACATTAATTTATTTTATTGTTTGTTTAAAAAAAAACATTAAACTATTTTAAAATTAATTTTCCAAATGATCCCTAAGTCATAATTGGGCCATGCTAGTGAGAAAAATATTTCAATAATTGATTAATTAAAGCAATTAAATGAAGTTTGACCCTACAATATGCAATTAATAGGTAAGAGATAAGCTTTTTTATTCCAATTTAATTCAATAAATTTGCAATTCCTTTCTTCACAAGCTTCTTAAACAAAATCAAATTTTAATTCCATCATATTTTAAATCAAAATAAAAGTCGTAAGCGGGTCCAATTCAGAGAATAAAACTCGAAATTTCTACTAATTTTTTAAGAAATTTGGATGAGAAACGAAAAACTTTTATTTCTTAGATGAATTTTTCACCCGAGACTATAAAATTAATTTATTTTAAATAATACACGAAACTATTAAATAGACATTTTGCATATAATTTATATGAATATGCACGGATTGAGAGAGACCTCCAGATCCAAGGCACCTATGAACTACGTCGTCTTAAACGAGACATTTACATTATCAAATTTGGAACGGTTTAGGTTGTCTTGTTAAATCAGACAACAATGTTTTTTTTTTTTTTAATGGTCTAAAATGATGAGGTTATAGTTTATTATTATTATTATTATTATTAGGGAAAAAGAAATAAAATAAAATCCACTTTAAAGCCACTCATTCAAATAAGTTGTATGTGCTTAGAATCCACATTGTGGAGTTGTGATCCATCCTTTATTATACTCCAAACATTTGTCTATCAATGGTTCAAAATGTTTTGGAATCTTTCTCTCTTTCTCTCTCTCCTCATTAATATCGGTTCGAATTTTCGGCTTTAAGCTATCATCTTTTGGTGTTAGGGTTAAATTGCTCGTTGGGATCGAGCGGGCTTATTGTTGGTAAGTGCTGACTTAAGTACTTTTTTGTGAGAGCTTACGTTGGTTGGAGAGGGGAACGAAATATTTCTTATAAGGGTGTGGAAATCTCTCCCTAGTAGATACGTTTTAAAATCGTGAGACTGATGACAATATGTAATAGAGCAGAATGAACATTATTTGCTAGCAGTGGACTTGAGCTGTTACAAATGACATCAGAACTAGACACTGGGTGGTGTGCCAGTGCGGACGCTGGCCCCAAAGGCACAATCATTGGAGAGAGGAATAGGAAATCTCTCACTAGTAGACATGCTTTAAAATCGTGAGGTTGATAGCGATACATAACAGGCCAAAACGGACAATATTTACTAGAGGTGGGTTTGGGATGTTGTTACAAATGGTATCAAAACTAGATACCGGGCAGTGTACCAATGAGGATGTTTGGCCCCCAAAAGGGGTGAATTGCAATAGAAACCTCTCCCTAGTAGACATGCTCTAAAACCGTGAGACTGATAGCAATACATAACAGGCCAAAACGGACAATATCTACTAGCAATGAGTTTTGGCTGTTGTTACAAATGGGTATCAAAACTAGATATCGGGCAGTGTGCCAGCGAGGATGCTTGGCTCCTAAAGGGGGTGAATTGTGATGGAAATCTCTTTCTAATAGATGCGCCTTAAAATCGTAAGACTGACAACGACACATAACGGGCCAAAATGGACAATATCTACTAGCGATGGGCTAGGACTATTACATTTTCTAAATCTTTGATTATCGTTTAAGATGCTACAGTAATTTTGACGCTACGTATTGAATCAACCAAAGGAGAAATAAATATACATAATGTTTTGAAAATAGCGCTTTTGAGGTAAGTAACTTTACAGTTGAAATGATTGGATGATTGATTGATGTACATTGAGTCACGTATTTTCCTAAAATAATAAGCCACGATCATCATATGATTGAGATTATGTATGCTAGAATATGAAAGTGATGCTCGTCTCCAGAGTTCCATGTCCATGAAACTACGCGTATGAAAATGATACACATCTCGATAATAAAAATAGAGCTCAAATCTAAGACTAATAGTCATGATTGCATGTGTTTGCATTTCTCGAGTCACTTATAAACTACTTTTAATACATCATGATTGATTTTAATATTAATATTATTAATATTATTAAGCTAAAGTGGAATGACGTGGCAACGATACGAATAAATATGAATAAAAAATTATTGGACATTTTCAATCCTACTCCACTAACAATTAGTTTATATATTCTTTTAATTTATTTTATTTCATCGATTTCCCATTATAATTAATTAATATTTTATTTTATATATTTAAATGCTATGAAACTATAAAAAAAAAAGATTATTTTTTTCATAATAATTCCAAAAGATTTTAAAATTTATAATTAAATTAAATAAAATAATTACAAAAATTGAAGATTTTACATCATATTTAAAATTAAAATAGATTAAAAAAAATGTAACAACACTATAATGTATTGTGGAGTGTAAAAAAAAGCATATTTATTTATTTATTTATTTATTTTGAAACAAGTAAAAATGATTTTATTGGTATAAAATATTTACAATAAAATGACGAAAAAAAGGTTTAGAATCTTTTTGGTATATTCTTCACATCATTTCAAATGTTTGTCTAAAGAACTTTATTCTTTATGGTCCAATCCCAATAATGGAACAATTTTTGTAAAATTTATTTATTTACTTATAGAAGAAATTGATATTTGGATAAATTTAGTGGTTTCTGACATTTTGAGGTGAGCTCATCCACCAATAAAACAGACTTTCAAGAAAGATATGCTCCTATAATACACGAGGGGAAGTGAAAGGGGGCCAGCCATGAATGGCGGTTGGAATTTAAAGATGGTGAATCTCACTTTGGTTGGAGAGGGAAACGAAACATTCTTCATAAAGGCATGAAAACCTCTTCCCAATAGACGTGTTTTAAAACTATGAGGTTGACGTATTTCAAAGATTTTAAAGATTGTGATATTTGTTAGGACTCTCGGTAGTATCAAATAGTATGCATTAATGGAACATTAGAAGCAAAATCATATCATCTGAGGCCTAAGCAAATAGTTGATTATGCATATTGGATACAGCCCTTCTCAATTTCAGTTAATACAATTCATTAAGAGACTGCAAGAACCAGCTACTCTCTCTACGACGTGCTCCATCGTTATCGTTTACACGATTTCAAGCTTTGATATACCTCAGTGATCACTTACTACGAAATTCATCACCTAACATGCAAGAAAGCAACCAAAAAGTGTTGGAGAATGCATGAATATGGGGAGCACGAATAATGAGATGCGTGAATTTAGCCATAGAAAAAGTTGGAACCATCTTGAAATCAAAGTGTCTACCATATGATTATCGGCATAAACAAGCTGCAGAACTAGCTCCCATGGTTCCATAGACATGTCGCAAACAGGAAAGTGGAGATCATTGATTTGGAAGAACAAATACATCAGCAAAAAATGGAAATGAAACATTACACCCAACACTTCCTTCTCTTTCCTTACAACATCGGGTGGAGAAGGGAATGAAACATTCCTTAGAAGGGTGTGGAAACCTCTCCCTAATGATGCGTTTTAAAACCGTAAGACCGACGGCGATACGTAACGAGCCAAAGCGGACAAAATTTACTAGCGGTGGGTCTGGGTTGTTACAAATGGTATCAGAGTCAGACACTGGGTAGTGTGCCATTGAGGACGCTGGGCTCCTAAAGGGGGTGGATTGTGAGATCCTACATCGGTTGGAGAGGGGAACAAATCATTCCTTATAAGAGTGTAGAAACCTCTCTCCCTAATAGAAACATTTTAAAATTGTGAGGTTGACGACGATATGTATCGGATCAGAGCAGACAATATCTAGCCAACAATGGGTCTGGGCTCTATCAAAAATCTCAATCTCAACCATTGATTTCGTTTCTGCCTCGCACCTAGAGCCTTCATTACACTACTCCCTTCTATTTTTTCATTGTAGGAGAACTCAGTCTCCGCCTTCCTCCTAGCATAATCCTAGTTCTTCATGGGCTTATTTTTGCAGTCCCCTCATTTCTAACTCTAGTGGTTTGTTTCAATCAAGATCTTCAATTACTGAACTATACAAGAACAAAAAGACTCTTCCATGGAAAACAAAGCTATCAAGAAGAAAATAAAGCCATTGACATAGCATATAAAGCACATAGATCCTTATCCTTCACAATGTTCACTAGACTAAAGCAGAGATTTATCAACCTCCCTGAACCGCCACAACATTGATATAGGTACATTTAGGAACGCAGACAAGCATTTAAAATTTAGTGTTGCAAAACTAGTAATAGATGAATATTTGAAGAATATAAGGGAGCAGAAAAGGAATACAGGGTGCAATATAACATGTCATCATGAAGGACAATAGACCCGAAAAAGGAATACCGACCTACAAAAGACTCGTGGGAACGAACTTTACCAAGGTGAAAGTGTTCTCTTCATAGCTTGACCTCCACATCAACACCAGCTGGAAGGTCGAGCTGCATCAAAGAATCAATTGTTTGAGCAGTAGGGTACAAAATATCGATTAGCCGCTGGTGGGTTCTGATTTCAAAATGAAATCTTGCATCCTTATGAACATGAGGGGATTTAAGAACACAATAGATGCGCTTTTTTGTAGGTAATGGCACGGGACCCATGGTTTTTGCATTCGTGTTCCTTGCAGCATCCAATATCTGCTTGCAAGAATCTTCAATGAGTGGAACCCAGTAAGATCTTAGCTTAATTCTTATTTTCTGCTTTGGGGCCAGCTGAAACCATAAACAGTTTTAGTCACTAAACAATTTCCAAACATAAGAAGAATATGGACACTAGCAATTAAAAAAACCAAGATAAGTCCCAAACTGCACCCTATGGAAAAGATGAGCTGATAAGCAAACAAATCACATAATCTAACATCACAATCTGATGAAGACCATATTGGCATACTGTAAAAAAAAAGGTACAAAATGAACATCGATATCCTGACCAATAAATCGCAAAAATGAAGCCAACGAAACCATTGTACAATTGGAGAACTACGTACTACTCGGTTGAAAAGTTTCCTCTAGGATAAAAAGAAGTAAAGAAGACTGTAATATTCCAAACACTCCCAAACATTGAGAACTTTTGATGTTATATGAGATCTCTCACCTTCTATCTAGCCTTCTAGTTAACACGAGAGCCAATATATACATAAATTTTCTATTCAGTCTGAAACTGTAACAGTCCAAGTCCATCGTTAATAGATATTGTCCTTTTAAGGCTTTCTCTTTTAGGCTTCCCCTTAAGATTTTAAAACGCGTTTACTAGGGAGAGGGTTCAACACTCTTATAAGGAATGTTTCGTTCCCCTGTCCAACTGATGTGGGATCTCACAATCCACCCCCTTAAGTACCCAGCGTCTTCGCTAGCACACCGCCTAGCGACTTACTCTAATACCATTTGTAAGAGCCCAAGTTCACTGCTAGCAATATTGTCTTCTTTGGGCTTTCCCTCAAGGTTTTAAAACGTATCTACTAAGAGGAGGTTTTCACACTCTTATAATGAAGGTTCCGTTCTCCTCTCCAACCGATGTGGGATCTCATAAGAACTAACCTACATAACCTAGTAGGATCATCAATCATCGTACATATAACCTCATCAAATGATTTCATTGAATATTTTCTAGTCACTCTAAAACCAATACAAATTTCAGAGTTTAGTCTTGGTTTCAGAAGTTGCTCTGCAGAATATTTTATAATCTTTAGCAGGCTACAGCATGCTAGAGTAAAACACTGTCTAGAAAACATAAAAGTTACCTTATCCACATCCTCGCCAATGCTTAGCGCTGAAGTCCCAGGCACCTCAAAATCTTCACCCTAAACATAAACAATACATTAAAAGCAATAATAGAAGCACTGTTTCATCCATGATCTTAAAGGGGGGAAAAAAAAAAAAATATTGAAGACAAAATGGAAATCTAGAGCACGAGTTAATGACACCCCGGGCTAAAACCAAAACTATTAAAGACCATACAAGAACAACAATTCTTACACCCATCACAAAAAACAGAGAGAAATTGCAACATTATCACAAACCTCGAGAACGGCAGCTCCAGAGCCCTCCAAGATTTCCGGAGGCGGTTCAAAGGTGCCAGGGGAGTCTAGAACTTCAGGAGCGGCATAAACCCTAGTCGAGGACAACGAAAATTGAAGGGGGTTGAGCTTTGAAACAGAAGTAGAGGAAGCAGAGAAGGGCAGAAGTTTAGGTTTAGAAGAAAGAGATGATATAGGACCAAATAGAGTTGGAGATGGAATTATAGTGGCAGAGAGCGAAGAAATAGCCATTGAAATTCCTCCGAGCATCAATGGCGGAAGCTTTTTGCTCCCACCTCTACCGTTATCCAAATAAATTTCTTTGTGCTTTAAATTTTTCCAGAAAAAAATTAATTCTGCAGAAAAATTTCAATTGGGCCATGATAATGCAAGCCCAATTCATCCTAAGCCATAATGGATCGGTTTGTCAGATTGGGCCTGAGCCCATTCAAACTAAAGTAATATGAATTATGGATAAATATGAATTTATAAAATAATTAAAAAAAAACCAAACATCCCGACTACTCAACCCAACCCGAAAATTAAGAGTTGAATTGTATTTGACAGTGAACCCTATTTGATTATTCTAGTCACCAACCCGAAATTTTGAGCAACTCAATCCGTTATGTATCGTTATCAGCCTCACAATTTAAAACACTATCTGTTAAGGAGAGGTTTTCACATATTTGTAAGAAATGTTTCGTTCCGTTCTCCAACCAATCTGGGATCTCACAACCCTAATCGTAAGTGGTATCTTATTCACTGGGTATGTTCGGTTGTCAAACATGTCGATGTTAAGTTTATCGACATTTATTTATTACATTAATGCATAGTAATAAAATGAATCCCATGGAAGGGAAGGAAGGAATTAGGGCAAAGAAGCTAATTCCTTTTCCATTGAATCAAAGTTTTAAAGGCAATGGAATAAGTTTGGTGGAAGGAATGCTTTCCTTTGCCAATATTTCATAATCATTTCACTATAAACTTTTAATTTTGTATTTACGAACTTCGTAAATTTTAAATAATGTTAAGTAGGTCACGGGTCTATTACATTAAAAAAAAAACATTTCAAAAAATTATTCACGCGGAACCTGATCTCCGAAAATTCTCCGTGAGAAATCTCTGTCTCAATATCAGCAAAAATAAATGGAAAATTTTGCAGGAATGGAGAATGAAACGAGTGGCGGGAATGGAGACAAGGCTTTCCCGTCCCCGACGCGTGACATCCCTACCTTTGACAAACTTCTTCCTTGAGAAACTCTCCCAAAATGCTTCTTTTTCCCTCCCAATAAAGCAAAAGCCAGTTTCACAAAGCTAGAGCTTTCAGCTCTCCCCTTTCTCTCCATCAATGGCTTCACACAAGAACAACCATGGCAATCTTGAATCGGCAGTGCACGGTCTGGGACCGAACAGCCCTGGACCCCAGAGCCTCTCCTTCCATCTCTCTCAGCAAACCTCTCTCTGCCATGTCGAAACCGAAAACTCCATGAAAGTATCCCTCTCCAGGGATGACATTCCATACTTCTCTACCTTTCTCACAGCTTTGACCTGCCATAACTCCCTCAAAAGCTTGGAGTTTCATCTTGTCGATTGGGAACTCGAGCAATTGCAAGAGCTTTGTAGGTTGATCGAGGATAATTCAGGTGTTAGACAGGTCGTGTTTCGACGAAATAGATTGAGTAATGAATGCTTGGCAGAGCTGGGATGTACTTTGAAAAGGAACAGAGGGATTAAGGAGCTTATGTTTTCGGAATGCGGGATCGGGTCGGTCGGAGTTGGTTCAATTGCTTCTGGTTTGAAGGAGAACGATTCGTTGGAGGAGCTGCAGATTTGGGAGGACTCAATCGGGTCGAAAGGAGCGGAAGAACTCTCCAAGATGGTTGAAGAAAACTCAACTCTAAAGCTGTTATCAATTTTTGACTCAAATTCAATCGCAGTAACTCCATTGATTTCTGCAGTTTTGGGAATGAACAGGAACATGGAACTACACATTTGGATCGGAGAAAATGGCGGCAAAAGCTCAAAGGTGGTTGAGTTTGTGCCTGGGAATAGTACACTCAGAATCTATAGGCTTGACATAAACGGTGCTTGCAGGGTTGCCTGTGCTCTCGGGTTAAACTCGACGGTTAAAACGCTCGACATGACAGGAATCCGGCTAAAATCCCGGTGGGCGAAGGAGTTCCGTTGCGCATTGGAGCAAAACCAATGTCTCAGGGAAGTAAAACTATCTAAAACTCACTTAAAAAATGAAGCAATTGTTCATATAGCAGCTGGACTTTTCAAGAACAAGCACTTGCAGAGCTTGTTTCTTGATGGAAACTTGTTTACCGGCATCGGAGTCGAGCATTTACTCTGCCCTTTAAGCCGGTTTTCGACCCTGCAACATCAACCAAACATAACTCTCAAATGTATAGCGTTTGGAGGTCGAAGAAACAAGATAGGAAGAGATGGGCTTGCAGCCATTTTACGTATGCTAACGACGAACGAAACTCTAACTCATCTCAAAATATATGATGATCATAGCTTGAGACCAAATGACATAGTCAGAATTTTCAGAAACTTGGAGAAAAATGCATCCTTAAAACACTTATCATTACATGGCTGTAAAGGTGTTGATGGAGACATGGTGTTGCAGATAATAATGGAGATGCTTGAAGTAAATCCTTGGATAGAAGAAATCGACCTCTTCGGTACTCCTCTTCAGAATTCCGGAAAAGCTGATAGAGTTTACCAAAGATTAGGACAGAACGGGAACACCGACCTCGAACCACAGGTCGATTCGCTCGACATGACCTTGACAGAGCCGAAAAGTTGTCGGATTTTTTTCTGTGGGCAAGAATATGCAGGAAAAACTACTTTGTGTAACTCCATATTACAGAACTTTGGTTCAAAACTTCCCTTCACAGACCAAGTAAGATCTTTGGTAGCTCCAGTTGAACAAGCAGTAAGAACAGTTGGAATGAAGATAAAAACTTTCAGAGATGGGGACATCAAAATATCAATTTGGAATCTAGCAGGTCAACATGAATTCCATTCCCTACATGATCTTATGTTTCCAGGGCCAGGAAGTGCATCAGTTTTTGTGATCATCAGCAGTTTATTCAGGAAACCGAGTAATAAAGAATCGAAACATCCGAATGAGGTAGAAGAAGAGGTTCGGTATTGGCTAAGGTACATAGTTTCCAACTCGAAACGAGCACAGCAGCAATGCATGCTTCCTAATGTAACTTTGGTTCTCACACACTATGACAAAGTCATACAACCATCACAGAACTTGCAGCAAATTTTGATTTCAATTCAGGGACTAAGAGACAAATTCCAAGGTTACCTTGACATATACCCGACGGTGTTTACCGTCGATGCACGCTCATCAGCGACGGTAAATAAACTCTTGCATCACCTTCAGAGAACAAGCAGGACTGTTCTTCAAAGAGTTCCACAAGTTTACCAGCTCTGTAATGAACTGATACAGATTTTGAAAGACTGGAGATCAGAAAACTATAACAAGCCAGTAATGAGATGGAAAGAGTTCGAGGATCTATGTCAACTTCGCATCGCTCAGTTGAGAATCCGTTCGAGACGGAGTAATAAAGATAAGATCGAAACAAGGAGGAAGGCTGTTGCTACTTGCTTGCATGACATCGGAGAGGTGATTTACTTCGAAGAACTCGGATTTATGATATTAGATTGTGATTGGTTCTGTGGAGAAGTGCTTGGGCAACTAATAAGATTAGACATTAGGAACCATCCAAACAACAATAATGGATTCATCAGTAGGAGAGAACTCGAAAAGGTGTTAAGAGGCAAGTTACATAGCCAGATCCCAGGAATGAGTTCAAAGGTATTCGAAAACTTACAAGCAAGTGACGTTGTGGGAATGATGCTTAAGCTGGAGCTTTGTTATGAACAAGACCAGTCGGATCCGGATTCTCCGTTGCTTATTCCATCGGTTCTCGAAGAAGGTCGAGGAAAGCCACAGAGATGGCCGTTAAGTATGCCGGACTGCATCTACACAGGGAGACACCTTGAATGTGATGATTCGAGCCATACGTTTTTAACTCCGGGCTTTTTTCCTCGATTACAGGCAAGAATCCGCTTCTTCTATCTCTCTCTTTCTGTAATGAAACATTGCCAGTTTTGAGTTCCTATTCAGATTGTTTTGTGTTGGTAATTCAGGTGCATTTGCATAACAGAATCATGGGATTAAAGAACCAATATGTAGCAACTTACAGCTTAGAGAAATACCTGATCACAATAAACATCAATGGAATTTATGTCAGGGTAGAGCTTGGAGGACAGTTTGGCTACTATATTGATGTCCTGGCATGCTCC
The DNA here is from genome assembly GCF_002738345.1 of Cucurbita maxima. Classification (NCBI taxonomy): domain Eukaryota; kingdom Viridiplantae; phylum Streptophyta; class Magnoliopsida; order Cucurbitales; family Cucurbitaceae; genus Cucurbita; species Cucurbita maxima. The sequence continues at coordinate 1,825,640 of NW_019272022.1, forward strand.
ACAAAGAGCTTGACCGAGACTCTCCGATTAATCCAGCAGCTTATAATCCCTGCGATTCACGACCTCTGTCATGGCATCATCTTGATCGAAAGCATTATGAGGCCCGAATGTGTGCGAAGTTTGGTGCCACCTAGACACAGGAAAACCCAGCAAGTCTCCATCCAACTACTGAAACTAGCATTGTTTTCAGTACCTGCCGATGGCATGTATGATTATCAGCATACATGGTGTCCTGTGTCGGATGGCGGTAGAGAAATTCTTGCAGTTGGCTTTGATTTTGCTCGAGATCTCTTGTCCGATGATGATTTCCGGGAAGTTCTGCATAGGAGGTACCACGACCTTTATGATCTAGCAGTTGAACTGCAAGTCCCACATGAAAACAATCCAGAAACAGTTGATAACTCACAATCGAATGACGAAACAGATAAAGTTGAAGCGACGTTCAGTGGAATTGCGAAAGGGGTTGAAGCTGTTTTGCAGAGATTAAAGATCATTGAACAAGAAATCAGAGACTTAAAGCAGGAGATAAAAGGTCTAAGATATTATGAGCACAGACTCCTCCTCGAGCTTAATCGAAAAGTGAACTACCTAGTGAATTACAATGTTGAAATCGAAGAGAGGAGAGTGCCAAACATGTTCTATTTTGTTAGAACAGAAAACTATTCAAGAAGGTTGATTACGAACCTGATTTCCGGCATGAATGCGCTCCGACTGCACATGTTATGTGAGTTCCGAAGGGAAATGCATGTTGTCGAAGATCAGATAGGCTGTGAAGTCATACAGATCGACAACATGGCAGTCAGGTCTTTAGCTCCATATATGACAAAGTTCATGAAACTGGTAACACTGTCTCTCAGAATAGGAGCCCAAGTAGCAGTTGGAATGGGACACATGATCCCAGATTTGAGTCGCGAGGTTGCGCATCTAGCCGATTCTTCTCTTTTTCATGGGGCAGCTGCTGCAGGAGCTGCAGGAGCTGTTGGAGCTGCAGCTATGGGACGTGTCGGCTTAAGCAGGGGAAGAACCAGAGCTGGAGACATTCAGAAAGAGCTCAAAACAGCACAGCAATGGATTCTGGATTACTTGAGAGAACAGAGATGTTCAACTGGAAAAGATATCGCCGAGAAGTTCGGATTGTGGAGAGTGCGATACAGGGATGACGGTCACATTGCCTGGATCTGTAGAAGGCACATGAACCTCAGAGCTCATGAAATAATTGAAGTTCCCATCTGAAATGCCTAAGAAGATTCATATGATCCAAATCAACTGAAATCATTCATCAATGCACTAATATGATGTTAATATGCATTATAAAGTTAATTGTTACAACGAGGGATAATAATTCGTTCATGCTTACACCGATGAATATGATAGAACGAAGCTTGTAAGGTGTAGAAGTCATGACTTACTATGGTACAGAGAAACATTATTACATTACACTAATGATAGTTATAGCGTTATCTGTGTGTCGTCGCCTGAAATGTACAAATCACAGTTTAGAAGAAAGCCCTGCTTCCATAGAACACTCGTGCACTATCGTTCTTCAAGGACGGAGTTTTCGGATCAACGCTTGAATTTTCTGAACTAGTCGGTCCATTATTGGCGTCGAGTGGAAGTTTCATCTTTGCCAATGACTCTGTAAATTGCTCCATGCTTTTCGTATACATATCAACAATGTCCTGCTGCACTACATTATGTTCTGGCTCTATGGTCAGAGTGATAATAGGCTTTGAGAGTACCTCAACAGAGGAATCAGCCTCCCCATTCTTAATGTCCACATGCTTCTCCCTTTCATTTGGTTCGTGAGTTCGAGGTTTCGAAGCTTCAGAAGCATCCGACGATTCCGAGCTAGTCGGTCCATTAGTTGACAGGCTGCTAGGTGCAAAATTGAGCCTTGGAAGCTGGACAGACTCGACCGAAGCCGTAGAGAAGCTTTCCATGTTATGTGCACCTATTTCTGAACTAAAATGATCTTCTGTGCCAGAAGTGGCTAGGCTCTCAGAGCCCTCGGACTCTGGATTACAGCACGGGATGCCAAAATACTCCGACACCATCATCTCATCTTCGTTTACGATTTTAGGATCGGGAAACTCTATCTTATCCAAATCACTAGCTAGCGACTCGGATATTTCGGAAAAGGCAGCTTTAGGAACAACCATTACATCAGGCACGGCTCCATTGTATTCAAGGGTTAGTTTAACAAACCCTGCACTAGAATGGAACAAATTGGTAGAAGATAAGGAAAACTCTTTCTCTAACTTTCCATCATTTACAAGAACTTCAGACAATGGCACCAAGGTAAACCCCAACAACTGGTCTTCCAGATAGTTTCTCATTCTGCTCAACATCCATATCTCACATTTAAGGGAGGCATCGACGCTTCGAACATTAAAACGAAGATTCTCATTGAAGATCGGGTTCCTCCCGCCCCCATTAATGATGTTGGTCGAGAGCGAATCTTCAGGATCAGTAGTCAGACAAAACTTAGAATAAACATCTTGCTTTTGGTATATGCAGATATTATGAATATCTCTAGCCTGATGAATGCATACATCAAGTGCACCAACAATTTCCTCCAAGGTATACATCACTGCTTCTTTCTTATTGACCTCAATTCCCTTTGGTGGATTACCAGAGATAGGGACGAAGAAATTCGGTTTCTGCTTCTCGGGCTCGAAAATAGGAGAGTTCTTCAACTGGGAAACAACAGATTGAGGGGAGTCCATGATAAGACTTTGGAACGCTCGAGACACTTGTTTCGGAAGTCTCGCCCTCACAGATTGGAGAACAAGCCTGAAAAATTTACAAAGTTGATTGAAAATCTAATGAAATCGAGTTAAAACACTTTAAGCACGCCGTTCGTGCAGTGATTCAGGAAACAAGTTCAACAGAAGAGAGTTCCATATCTCAAAACCCAGAATCATAACATCAATTTTACAAACTTTATAATCCATTACACTGAGAATCAGACAAACCTAAATGAGAAACAAAAACAATCCAAGAATAAGAAAACAGGAATGATTAGAACAACAGGGCATACTGAACTTACAAACGTGAAAACCCCAAATCAGAGTCGAATTTTATATAAGGATTCTCAAAAACACAGAAGTCAAACACTCAAGAACTAAGAACAAGTGAATTGCAAAAGGTTTCAATCAAACTTAGAACCTCAACAACAAAATCCCAACAAAGCAACCCAAATTATATCAACACAAGAACATGAAAACCCGGAATCCAAGGAAGTGTAAGCAGTGATGACAAAGTTCAACATGAAGATCAAATTGAGTTCACTTCAACCCTCAAAAACAGGGAGAAAGAAACAGAATTACCAAAAGAAAAGGAGTGAAAACAAAGCAAATTCTCGAACTGGGTTCGTTTCTTTTAGCTTCTTGACCCCAAAACTGGCGAAGTCCAAGCAGTCTTCCCCAAAATCGGAAGCTCAAATCGAAGAAACTTCGCCAAAGAAACCCCTGAGGAACAGTTTAATATATAAAATAAAGCAAGACTAGAAGCACGTCGATCGAGACGAAGGGGTAACTGATTATATTTGCCACATCGAGAGGAACCTCCGGGTATTTAAGGGGTAGTTAGTTAGAAAAGCAGGCGTCCCAGTCGTTAGCGCCGGCGGGACCAATCGGGAGAAGGGTGAGTGGGGTTTGAAGGTGGGTCCTAAAACAACAAGGGATTGGGATCGCAATTGGACTTGGGATTGTGATTGGGGGAAGCTTTACAGAGCCACCATTGGAACAAGGCTGACTTCTACAGCAATGGCCGTCGCTCCCCGCCGTCAAACACGGCCTTTTTGGTCCCTCAAAATTTAAGGAATTTCTCCAACTTCGTTTGAAATAAACAAAGATGGTTGGTTTCCAAAGGGACAAGACACACGCCAAATGTTTTATCTCACAATCCGGCAGTGCTAGCACGGAGCTCAAATTAAATGAAACAATACGTTGCATTGGAAACTAAGTAAGATTGGCTTTCAAGAAAATGAACGTTTCATTTGCATAAGTATTGAAAATTGATTTAATTTTATTAAATTAAAATAAAACATTAAATATAAGAGTAAGAACTCTAGGTATTCCCGTCACAATATTTTTCTTGTTATGACTCTTAACACCAGTAAATTATGCCGGAATTTCTTCTACGGGTTAAAAATATCTGTCTTATTTGAAATAATATATTTAATATATTAAAAAATATATTTTAATAAAATATAAAATATCTCAATATATATATCTTTCAAATTTTAAATATAAATTTATATTTTAATGTATCAAATTCTATAAATATTAATTTGAACAGTAAATTTAAATATTTTTAAAAAGTGAACTAAGTTTTTAAATTTTTTATTTTTTATTTTTTTATTTTTTTTATTTTGGGATTCTAGTAATGTTTTTTAAAAAAGAAATATAAATAGAATTATAAAATAAAATAATTATGTATTATACTCAAACATTATTCTTGAAAATTTGTAATTAATTAATTATCCTCCATTATTTTATTGAAGATATTGGAAAATCAATAGTCAATTTAATTGTGGAATTTCTCTCTCATCCATTATTGGCTTTAATTAATTGATTGATAAAATTATATTAAAAAAATGATTTTATTATATTAAATAAATTATTAAAGTTGTATTTGACCCCATTTTTTGGTTTTAAAAAATTCCAATTTTTTTAATACAGTTTTCCACTTTTTGAAAATACTTATAATTTATTGGTCAAATTTAAGAAAGGTTTGAAATTATGGTCTTAATGCTTAATTATCAGCTATTTTTGTGCCACTCGAGTAAATAAAATGTACATGAATGAACCGAGACTACAATGAGAGAGCGATCTTGAAGAAATGACGACTAGTCTCAGCCTACCGTTAGCAGATATTGTCCACTTTAGCTTAATACGTAGCATTATCAGCCTCTAAAATGGGTCTAGTAGGGAGAGGTTTTCACACCCTTATAAGGAATGTTTCGTTTACCTGGGCAACCGATGTGGGATCTCACAATACCAACAAGGTGTACCTTACTCTTTTGGTAGCTCAAGATTAAGCATATATATGGTGACCTCTGAGAAATTTTTCTAAAATGTATGTGAGTGAAGACAAAATATGTTGGAAGAACTCGTGTTGGTCTTTATGTTAGAAATAACGAATGAATAACGTGACCATGTCATAGGAAATGTATCGAGAAAATAAACTATGTCCTTTTCCACTATCTCCATATTAAACAAAGGGATATATAACTTAACACGTCTAGTAGTATGTGAACGGTGTCACTAAAGTTTTCGCCTCCGATCTTCTTTGGAACGTCGTTAGTATTAGCAACGATCTCGATCGAACTTTTAACGCCTTGTGGTAGGAGCACATGAACAATACTGTCAATCTAGGGCCTAGATCAAATATTGTTACTCTCCCAGACCCAAAGTGACTCTATGGCCTTGTAGAGAGATCTGCCCGTTAATCTTTCATAGATGATGTTTATTGTTATGGCTATGCAAACTGACTAAATAGTAAAGTTCGTTCATCCCCTGAACTAAGATACGCATTAGATTTGCAGCCGAGAAATGGGTGAACCACCTCCAAATCTAGTTTTAAGGAAATTCATGAACCAATTCAATCCCATAAAATTTTCATTTATTTGAACCGAACCTAAACCCAAATAAGTTTATAACCCTACCAAAATCATACCGGTTGAGTTGGTGATAAGATTTTTTGGGTTATTCTAAACACCTTTAGTTCTTCACTGCTTATCTAGGAAGGAGTCTCATTCTATTCGTCTATTCTCGAGATAAATTTGATCTCAAGATATTACCTAAGTAACACTGGTCATAACGAGTTAGAGCGGGAAAGATATTAAGTAATGAAATTCATAAGGATTGCGATTGCACTTATATAAACGTTCAAATTTTTAAACCCCATCTTGAGAACCGTGTCGATGGCACGTATTTTTTACATATTCGAATAATGATTAAAAAAAAAAGAATATATCCTATTTTGTAAGGATAAAAAAAGAAGGTTAGAAGCCAAGTGAAATTGCAGCTTGTGATCTCCAATGCCTTGCTTTCTCAAACCCATTGGTATAGTTATCAAAATCATCAATGGTTTGGTCAATTTGTTCTTGAGTGTTCATCACAAATGGCCCAAATTGCACAACAGGCTCACTCAATCGTTCACCTCCTACCAAGATGAACCTTACAGCCTTGGCTGACTTATTCCACACGTCTAAACCGTCCCCGAACCCGAGCAGAAGAAGGTTATGTGCTGTCGTCGACGTCGCCTTCGAACTGCCGAAGACGCCCTCGCCCTCGAGAATGTAAACAAACGCGTTCCAGGATGACGGGATCGGCTGATGGAGATGAGCCTTTGGGTTGAGAGTGAAGTCTAAGTACATGGTTGGTGTTCTTGTGTGGATTGGTGATTTTGCTCCCAATGCCTCACCAGCTATGACTTTCACTGTCACTCCATCTTTTGTAGCTTCTTGGATTTCCTTGCTTGAAATTTCTTGGTAATTTGGCTCAATCCTAAGATTCAAAAAAGTTTGAGACATTTGTTACAAATATCGTAATTACTTTATATGAAATATACACGGTTTTTACTCGATGTCATCTTTGAATGAATACATCTTTCTAAATTAAGAGTATCCCGGATAGTCCCGACATTCACTGTGAGATCCTACGTCGGTTGGGGAGGAGAATAAAACATTCTTTATAAGGGTGTGGAAACCTCTACCTAGTAGACGCATTTTAAAAACCTTGAGAGGAAGCCTGAAAGGGAAAGTTTAAAGAGAACAATATTTACTAGTGGTGGACTAGGACCGTTACAAATGGTATCAGAGCCAGACATCGGACGATGCTTTAGAGAGGAGATTGAGCCCCGAAGGGGAGTGGACACGAGGCGGTGTGCCAACAAGAACACTGGGTCCCAAAGGGGGTAGATTATGAGACCCCACTTCGGTTGGGGAAGAGAACAAAACATTCTTTATACGGATGTGGAAACCACTCCCTAGCAGACACATTTTAAAAACCTTGAGGGAAGCACAAAAGGGAAAACCCAAAGAGGACAATATCTACTAATGATGGGCTTGGAACGTTACAAATGGTATCAGAGTCAAACATCAGGTAATGTGCCGGGGAGAAGGTTGAGCCTTGAAGGGCGGTGGACACGAGACAGTGTGCCAGCAAGGACACTGGGTCTCAAAGGGGTGGATTGGGGGTCCCACATCAATTGGAGAAGGGAACGAATGTCAGCGTTCTCACTGGGTCCCGAAAGAGGGTGGATTGTGAGATCCTACATCGGTTGAAGAGAAGAACGAAGCATTATTTATAAAGATATGGAAACCTCTCCCTAGTAGATGCGTTTTAAAAACCTTGACGGAAAGCCTGAAAGAGAAAGCCTAATATTTTACGTCCACAAATATTTTACAAGATTCATTCACAAGCAAAAGGAAGGTTGTTCAAGCTGATCTGCCACAAGTAAAGTGCTCTTCACTCAAAAGCACTTTATAAAAAAGGATCAATCATGAAAAATCATGATGGTTGTTTGTGAAAAAAGCATTAACCAGGAGATACCCTTAAGACTTTTGTTGTCTCTTGGAGCTGGTTTAGTGTGAATGGTATCACGATAAATAAGCGAGTGTCGGCCATGAGTATAAGCGAGTATGGATGAAGTATTTGTTACGAATAACGACTCTTCATAATGGTATGATATTGTCCACTTTGAGCATAAGCTCTCGTGGTTTCCCCAAAAGGTTTCATACCAATGGAGATGTATTACTTATTTATAACCCATGATCAACCCTTTGATTAGCCGGATGTGGGACTCCTCTCCCAACAATCCTCCCCTTGAACAAAATACACCATAGAGCCTCCTCTGAGGTCTATGGAGCCCTCGAACAAAGTTCGATTTTTTACTACACATTCAAGATTCACAATTCGACATTTGAGAATTCTATTGACATAGCTAAGTTAAGGGCATGACTCTAATACCATGTTAGAAATCACAGATCTCTAAAATGGTATGATATTGTCCACTATTAGCATAAGCTCTTATGATTTTGCTTTGGGCTTCCCCGAAAGGTCTCATACCAATAAAGATGTATTTCTTACTTATAAACTCATGATCGATCCCTAAATTAACTAATGTGGGACTCCATCCCAACAATCCTCAACAGTATCACAAGACATAAGCGAGTGTGGACCATGAGTATATGTGAGTGTGGATGAAGTGTCACGAGAAATAAGCGAGTATGGGCCATGAGTATACACGAAGTGAGGACTTCGATACCCGAGTAACAAAAATAAAGAACAAAGGCATAAGAAAAGGTGGTTCTTACATTTTGTTCTTGGAAGAAAGGTTGATCCATAGTTGGAGGCCCTGTTGGGTTCCTTGAGCTGCAGGCATTTCTGAATGTACAATACCTCTACCTGCAGTCATCCACTGCAAGTCACCTGCACCAATTGTTCCCTTGTGGCCTTCAAAATCTTCATGTGTCACACTTCCCTGTTATGTATTAACAAATTGTATAGCGTCAAATCATGCGTGTTCTTCACGATGTTACTATATATTCGAAAGACTATTTCTTTGAACGGTATACTTTTTTTAAAAAAAGGAGAAGTTTTCTTTGAATTTGTGTTAAAAAAAAGTATACTTCAAAGTCTATGTGAACAAGAACATTATCTGTGGTAGGTGGTCACCAAACCCCTCTAAGCCTTCTACTATTTACATTTTCCCTTATTGACCACTACACCAACTCGAGATAGTTAACAAAAATAACGTTAATTTTTACGACCTACCTTATCGTAATTTTCTAAAGCTACTTAGAAACCAGATGTAACATCCCAAGCCTATGGCTAGCCGATATTGTCCGCTTTGGCTTGGAATGGATCGTCGTCAGCTTAATGGTTTTAAAACATGTATGCTAGCGAGAGGTTCCACACCCTTACAAAGAATGTTTCGTTCTCCTCTCCAACCGTGGATCCAAACCCACCACTAGCAGATATTGTCCGCTTTGGCCCATTACGTATCGCCATCAGCCTCACGATTTTAAAACACATCTACTAGATAAAGGTTTCTACACCCTTATAAAGAAGTTTCAGTCCCCTCTCCAACCATAGACTGTTAGATCTCATATCAGTTGGAGAGAGGAACAAAGCATTCTTTATAAGGGTGTGGAAACCTCTCACTAGAAGACTTGTTTTAAAACCATGAGGCTAACAACAATACGTAACAGGCCAAAGCAGACAATATCTACTAGCCGTGAGCTTGAGCTATAACGCCAGAAAACTCTCGAACAAGCATTTAGTTTCTTCTTCTTTTAGCATATCATTTCATACAGAAGTTTGATCAATGAAATCCAAACTACTATGCTTAGCGGTAAGATCAATAGGCCTTGAGCATACCTGTAACATGTAGGTCACTGTCTCAAATCCTGTTTTCATCTCAAAGAATTAAACACAAAGTTAGGACAGTGTATTAAACTTATATGAACACCAGAAATCAATCATTCAAATTCCAAACCTCTATGTGGATGATCAGGGAACCCAGCTGGGGCAGTAACTACAAAGTTCAAGAACCAAAACTCATAAGAATCATTTATGCAATTGCTATCAAACTCATAAGAATCATTTATGCAATTGCTATCAAGCCCATTCAATTTCAGCACCATAAACAAGAAAGAGACCCACCTGAAAATTCATCCAAAACCAGAAAAGGGTCGAAGTATTTCAGCTCAAATCTGTGAAAAAGAACACCATTAAAGCATTAAACCAAACCATAAACCAAAGATCCTCTTCACTTACTAACTCAAATGCTACATTATGAGGAGAAAAAACGAGAAACAGATAGAAACCCATGAATCAAACTGCAAAATAATTGAAATGGTACATTCAGGGGATCAAAGAAAAACAAGAAACAGAGAAAGATCTGAAGAGTTTTCTCTGATTACCTTCCAATGCTCCTTCTAACAATGGCGCCCAACCCTTCATGTTGAGGCCTAGCCAGAAACTTTCTAGCCACAAGACGTGGCTGTTTAGCAACACATTGACTGTCTTTCTCTGGCATTTTTGTTGTTCTTCAAATCGAAAACATGGGATTCAAGATTAGACGAAGAAGATGAGATGAATTTATAAAGCACGTCAAAGATGGGAAAAGAAGAAAGAAGAAATGGGTTGCCAAAGAAGACTCGCATGCTTAAAATATGATATGAAAGGGCTGAATTTGATGGGGGATTTTTCATTTTCATGCTTAAATTTTCCTTTGTTTACTGTTTGTATGAACGTCATCTTGGCGTTGCCATGAGGTTTAGTGACCCCAATTTGGATTTCAAATTCTAGCCCAAAGTATTATCAATTTTGAATGAGTTTTCGCCTCTTGTTCGAGGGAAAGGTCTCCAATAGTTCAATCTATCTAGAAAAATTATCAGCCGGTAAAGAACACAAGAAAAAAAGGAGTTCGAGCATTGTTATATTCCCGATCATACCTACCTCTGTTTTTTATTTGAACTCCTACAAATTTTGAAATAGTATTCGATAGCTACACAATTCTTAAATAATATGAATAAATTTGTATATTTTGAGGACCAAATCATTTTCATTTTCAGACCTCAAGTCATTTTGGTTGGTGGCGTAAAATAAAAAACTAATTAAAATCCTCTTTTGGGTCCCATTTTTTGCACCTTTTCCCATGTGGGACTTGGGAAAAATGCCCAAACATCCAAGTTAACTCAAAGTGCCTAAAATTGATTAATATATTAAAAAAAAACATTCTAAAGCTCTTTAACTGTTAAATTCTTTAATTTTATAATAATTATTGTGTCAAATTTCTATTATTTTAATTTTTAAAATTAAAATAATAATAAAAAAAAAAACTAGTTTCATATTATGATTTGATACTTCATTATTGTTTTTGGTTTAGAGCTAAAGAGAGAGTTTAAAACATTTTGGATAAACACAACAAATAAAATAATCACAAACATAACTTACAAGTTACAACACTACAAAAAGGAGCAAATATTGGAAGAATGGTTACAAATATAATCAATAATCCATCATGAATGTACCCTCTCAAGAATGAATGCAAAGTTTTAGGAATTAAATACCGAATTTGAACTACCAAAGTGTTCGATTCTACGAAATTTACAGTCGAAACGATCACGAAGAACCGTTGCTACCTTTCTCAGAATGGCAGAAGAGCTATGCAAAGTATGGCAAGGTTGAAGAGCAAGAAGCCTGCCCCAGCTCCAAGCTTAGGTTGTCCATTATGTGAAGGAGCTGGAGGTGATGCGGCGGAGCCACCTTCCCCAGCAGGTGGTGGGGCTTTGCTCGAGACTGGAGACAATGGTGGCTCAGCTATGTCTTTGTCACCCAGAACCGGCCTTGGAGCTTTCTTTGGAGGCAAGTACCCCTCTGTAACGAGCTGCAACAAGCTACCAGGCTGGACAGGGATCATGTAGTTAGGTAGCTCTTTCATTGTTAAGCATCTGTTCTCTGCATTTAGTTTGAGACAACTTTATCAGAGACCAGGCTCAAAAAACAAAATTTCAAACAACATTATGCAGTTGTAGCTGCTGGTTTCTGCACGATGAAAATGTAACAAAGAGAGCTAGAAATGAGACGTGAAAGGAGGGTTCATGAATGAATTGAGACCACATTTGAAGGAGAGTGATCATGAAGATAGAATGGCTAAGAAAGACTTAAAAGAATTGAAAATTATTACCTATACCAACTCCTTTTCAGTGGCTTAATCATAAGAATTCTAAGTTTGGTGACCTTTTGAGAATTTTTCTATGAAGCATGTGAGTGAGAACAAAACATATTGAAAAGACCCATATTGAATTGTGGGGATAATCTTCACTGATAGAAGCAAGAAGCAAGTAACTTGATTATGTCAAGTCTCTAATCCAGATTCTGAATCCTGATCCAAATCTAGATTCTGAATCCTGATCCAAATCTTGGGTATGGAGCACCACAATTCTTACATATCAACCACTTGACGCTATAGGACATTATGTAACCGCCCAAGTCTATCGATAGCAAATATTGTCATGCTTTTAAAATGGGTCTGCAAGGATAGATTTCCACACCATTATAAAAAGAATACTTCGTTCTTCTCCCTAATTGATGTGGGATCTCATAATCCACCCTCTTTGGGTTTCAATGTCCTTGTCGGCACTCATTCTCCTCTCCAATCGATGTGAGATCTCACAATTCATCCACCTTCAGGGCCTAGCGTTCTCGTTGGCACTCATTTCTCTCTCCAATCAATGTGGGATCTCACATATTAAATCCTAGGTACGTGGCTACCATGACTAGAACCAACCTCCTCTAAATACTCTTTTACATGCCAAAATGATCCTCTAAAAAACAGGAAGGAACATACATTACCGACACTCTAGCAGTACGTCATATCGATTTTAAAACTAAAACTGAAAGCAGAATATTTTTTCTTGCAATCAGCTAAAAATTAACGACCAGTTCCTGATCAACATAGCCTTTCTAATGGAGAACTTCTGGTTCTAAAAACAGTAAATCTATGAATGTGTTAGGATTACCATTACCACAGATGACGAAAATGAAGAGCAAAGAACTTACAAAAGGAAGCATATTAATCAAGATAACTGAAAGGAAGATTCTTACTCTTATATCTAGCAGATGTCTTCGGAAAATCGGTGATGATTCCATCAATCCCGGCTCCCATAGCATATGAGTTGATCTCTACTGTTGCATCAGAGAAGAAATCCCATGCTTGAGAGACAAATTCATCGCTGAAGGTTTCCACATATACAGACAGATTAAGTGATTGCAGCTTCGTCACAACATTTGTAGATCCAGTGAGAAATTGCTGGTTTTCAGGAAAGACTGAGTCCTTGTTGATAGTGACAGAATCGGCAAAACTCTTGATGTCCACGACAGTTTCATTAAGCACATCACTAATTGCCATATCGACTTCATAAACAAGCTCGTAATTTTTCTTTTCCTCTTTGAATTTTATAAGAACAGGGCTATTTGGAGACTGAATCAATACTTTCAGGGCTGTCTGATTATCATAACCAGCTTTGCTCAAGGAATCAGAGACCGCATCGATTACACTTAAACCCTGTTCCTTAGCAAGGTATTCTGCATTCTGGTTAGGAAATGAGACAAGATTTAATCAATAAAAATCAACATCATAAGACTTTCATGTTTCAATAGCATTATAGTTTATGAAGGTTGTTAAAGCCTGGATCGTAGTTAAAGAAAAGATTGATTCATAGTTCCATTAAGCACATCGCTAATTGACATATCAACTTCATAGCCCAGATCACAAGTTATCACAGTCAAGCTCTACTAGACTCAATTCACTTATCTATGTTGCAGCCAACTGACAATCTAGTCACTGAACCTCACAGTGCAGTGTTCATCCTTATCACAATCTAGCAATCAAATCCTTTTATTGAAGCAAGACACTATGTGCAAAGTATAACAATCGTACACTTTTGGGTGTGGGACAGCGATTCTACAGCACTTGTTCTAATCAATGAACAAGTCAGCCGTACGAAAATCAAATTTTGCGGACAATCTCGACGTAGTCTTTAGCCTCAAGTCATATTTTGAGAGAAAATGTTTCATGGTCGAGAGAATGAGTTTAAAACAATCAAGCATGATCGTGACACAGAACAAGTAACTTTGTATAGCAAATGATTTCACATTGTATACCAAGGATCTTAAACACACTGCATGTCATTCTGAAAAAAAAAAGGACTTCTAACCTCAATATGGATCAAGACACCGGAAAGAGATCTCCCATTCTTTGCCAAGGCCAAGAAATCCGGTAGCGTTAAGAATTTCCCACTGTTTCGGAACCTCAGGTTTCGAAACAACGTGAAATTTGAAAAAGGGTTCGATATTGAAGCTGCAATATTAACATATATCAGTTCTTGCAACACATAAGCCTTTCAAGCAAACACAAAAGCTATCAGATGATCCACACTCAATTCCTATGAGATGATAGAACATTGAACGAATTTTTTACTTGAAACTTAGGTAAAAAAGGAACTCATCAAGAACATGAACACATTATTCTAGTCAGTTCAAGAAATCATCATAAAAAACGAAGACATGCTTAGCTCAAACGAGAATCTAAGAATGAGAACCAACTCCACTTACGGGTGAGGCCTTGAATCTCTTCCCATGTTAAGTCAAAAGCAAAGATTCCATTCTCAGAACAAATGGCGGGAATTGTTTTTGAACGATTAATGAATGGTGTTTGAGATATTGTTGTGCTGTAAATAAGATTGATTGAGCTCATGCAAAATGGCGTCCCATCTTTTGTCATTTGAACAGGACAGTCGAGCACTTCTACACCATCTGATATAGCCTTGGAATACGCCAAGTCTGTGCAAGCAGGAAAGTCTCCACTGGCTCCAAATTTGGAAATAACCAAAGGCTTGGCTGCAAAATGAGAGTTAAAAAAAACAGATATATATATCAAAATTAATGTTAGGAGATAGTTCTTCAGATAAACAGTCAATCCATCACCTTCCCTGGCATGAAAATTAGGGGTATTCATAATTGAGACATTTTGTTTATACCATAATTTTTTTTCCTCTAAACAACATTTATTAACTATTGAATCTAACACAATCATAAAGTTGTTCAGGTCATTTATTCAAATTTTTGTTTTTAATAAAAGTAAAAGGTATTCAAATTTTTGTTTTTAATAAAAGTAAAACATCAGTTCATCAAAGAACTATTTATTTATTCTCAAACATTTAATTAAGATGCTTTTGAAAAGTTACCTAGTGAATGTTGAAAAATAATTATGAAGTCAAATAAAAAATATGTATGTCTAATTGTATAGTAGCTAAAAATGTATAATTTTAAAATTAACAATAAATTCGGGTAGATTAGATTCAACTCAATCTAATTTGAAGAAAATTCATGAAACAACTCAATCCATAAATTTTTTCTTTGAGATCCAACTAAAATCATATAGGTTGGGTTGGATGTGTTTTTGAAAAATAATTTTGAGAACGTAGAGGAAAAATAGTGTCACAATTCTGGCATACCTTGACTTTTTGCCTTATCATCCAAATGAGTAAAACAATCTGGACCATCAGAAAAAAAGACAATCAATTAGATGAAATTTCAATATTAATCAATGAAGCAGAAAACACCTAATAAGTGGGAATTAATTCTACCACAAGATTTAAAACAAGATATATAGTAGAACTTCAATATATAACCACAAAAAACATTGCTATTAGGAATAATGGTGGATACAAGCCGGACCGTAGAACATGAATTATCCTTTCAAAAGTTGATAGTTGTTCTTTCATCTGTAACTTCACAAAATATATATATATATATATATATATATATATTTTTTTTTTTTTTTTTTTTTTTTTTTTTTTTTTTTTTTTTTTTTTTTTTTTTTTTTTTTTTTTTTTTTTTTTTTTTTTTTTTTTTTTTTTTTTTTTT
>NW_019272022.1:1841296-1868131 GCF_002738345.1 Cucurbita maxima
TTTTTTTTTTTTTTTTTTTTTTTTTTTTTTTTTTTTTTTTTTTTTTTTTTTTTTTTTTTTTTTTTTGTCACATCTTTTTCTTTATTTTTACATTATATCCTTCACGTCCTTATTATTTGACATTTAAGAATACCATTTTATATATATGATTAAATTAACAGCAGGATACAAATTAAATAAATGTAATGGAAAATCTCCAAAAAAAAATAAAATAAAAATAAAATTATCCTATTGTAACAATCATGCTCTTGAAATTTCAATTCAACCAATTAACCTTCTAAACTTACAAAGTAATGCAATTAAACCCTTCAAATTTACAAAGTTCACACTAGCTTTAAAAAATTGGATTAAGATTATTACAATTAGAAAACTAAAATTTTAACAGTTAATATTATAGTTTTAAAAAATTGGAGTAAATTATAACTATGATGGGTTGGGTCGGGTCGAGTTAGACATTTTTTTAGATCCAATTCAATTGTTTGAGTTATAAATTTTTTTCAAACCAAATAACTCTAATTAAAAGAAAATAAAATGTTAGCTGGTAAAACATTTATTTATTTATTTTTAAATATTTATTTGTTAGAATTGTTTGGATATTAAATAATTAAGAAATAAAATAAATATATTTATTTTGTGAGCAAAAATATATTTGTTAAAATTAATAATAAATTTTGGTAATTCAATTCAAACCAATTTAATTTTAGAGAATTATGAACCAACTTAATTCACAAAATTTTCATTCATTTGAACCTGACTCAACAAAATTCATCAGGTTTGGGTTCAGTTGATCAGAGTTTTTGGGTCATCAAATTTTTATAACACCCCTAATTATAACAATGCTATATTTGTAGTAGAGTGGTGATTTGTGCATTTTGAAACATCTAGTGGCTGAATTTTAAAATATCATAAGTTGGGGAGGGATGGACCAAATGGAGATCATATATATGAGCTGAAATGTGATGACTTACCAATAGCTGCGGAAGGACTAATAGGGAAATCAGTGAGCACACCATCAACTGAAAATCTGCCATTGTCGAAGTACGACAGGTACTCAGTAATGGGATCATAGCTGTAGTTGTAGCTCAGTGGAAGGTCATTATAGAACTCTGAAGCAAAAACTTCCAGCTCTGCTTTATGAGCATCAGAAACAAGAGAGGTTTCAGGTTGTAGGTAGCCATCGCCATCAATGGGCCGTATATAGGTCTTGGGAACAATAATTCCAGAGGCAAATGTCTTGATAAAAGTGAGGTTGCGTAGGAGAGTGGCGTATGTTTGATTGGTGGTAACCTCAATAGTAGCTGGTCCTAATGCCCGAAGGATCAACTTCGTTTTGTGGGGTTCGATTCTTGAAGATATGCTTTTAAGAAATCCCACCTCTGGTGATGATATGTAGTTAACAGTGATGCGTTTCGTTACAGAAAGTATGAAGTTCCTCATGCTCAAGTTTCGTTGAGTGTAGAATGCATCATGCTGCGATGAAAAAAGTAAAGGGGATCGGTGAAGACTATGCAGAAAAGGATGAACATTGAACTCAATAGAATTACCTGAATATTCAGCCAAAGTCCTGGTGGATTCAACTGCTCATACACATCTTCAGGACCGAGAATAGCAAAATCATTGCCATCAAAATTGTCAGGTCGAGAGTAGATTCCTTGAGTAACTGCCCAGGAAATTGCTCATTAGCGCAGTTAAGAGCGGATTAACTTGTTGAAAATTTTAGAAAATTAAAAAAAAAAACGTTAATTAATCGTTAGGGCTTAGTTCAATGTTGAAGTTTTCTGCAAGCATTGATCATCTGAAAATGACTTTGGTTATGAATGATCTGTGCTCATTCATTGTAATAGAAGAAATCAGACAGTATTTCAGGTAACAATAAATGAGAACTTGAACTTACGAGTAACATTTTCCAGATCTTTAGAATTGAAATCGACTGTGAACAATCCTTCAGTATGAACTCCATTAACAACATAGACACTGCTGCGGTTTTTCGCCAGAACATTCGCACCGTCAGTAGCATTGTTGAGCCTCAGATCCGGGAGACAAATTCCGACTTCATCTTTAGTTAATTGCACATCACACCATAAGATCACATCTGGTACACTAACCATTAGTGTAAAATTGTAGGCGATTCCGCTCGAATCAGGAAAAATCCCTGAAAATCCACCGCGAGCCACAACGAATGGAGGATTTCCTGCACAACAAAAGCCAAACGCAAATTCAAACTCCGATACCTACACGTGTGCATTGAAATCCTCCGATTCAAATTCGAAGTTATTTACAAAATGCTAATCGAGTTATAATCAACTTCACCAATCCATTTCCGACTTCCGACTTCATTTTCAACTTCTTTCAACACAACAAGTAAATTAACCTTCTACCTCCCAACGATTCACAACAAAAACAAAAAAAAAAAAGGCAACAAGATAACTAAAATCATTGAGATTAATCCGAACATTACACTCACCACTCAGAGTCTGCCATGGAGAGGTATTATTAGAGCCCTGAGCAGAGACCAGCGCCACGAACAAGTGAAGAAGCAGAGGAAACAGCAAAAGGAAAGTACGAGAAGAGGAACACATTGCCGGAAAATTCCTCCAGCGACTCATCGTAGAGAAGGAGAAATTCAGAGCGCCTCCGCCGGAAAATTGACAGCTGTTGACCGGAAGAACAAAGCCGGAGATCACTGAAGTAGCCAAGATCAAATTTAGCGAGGGAAGTATTTGCAGGGGAGCTTTTTGAAGGTGGCGGTTTATATTTTTGGTAGTAATTTAATAATTTTTTAAAAAATATATTTATTTAAAATTACTGGAAGTCGGTGCATGTTTTTTGATTGATAGTTCCCACGTACACACATCAATCAAGTCGGCTTGATTCTATCCGGCTCAGCTCAAGCCAAGCCGTTTCCAATAAATATATTCCAGCCAAAAAAAAAAGCGGTGCCAGAGTGGCAACAATTGTCGTGACGTGGGGACACCAAGAATTGAGCATAAATAAATTGGCAAATGATTACGTGGCGAGCAATGATTGGTTTCATACATGGAGTCAGTTGAAACCGCGCTTTTGTTTGCATTCATAGTGGGTCCCAACCCGTACAACTCAGCAATCGTATCTCCATTTTAATTTTGGAGAGAAATAAAAAATGATATTAATAATAACTTTTTCTTCTTTGTTTCAAAATTTTATTTTCTTATACGGTCTTCAACAAATCAAATTTACATTTTAACCCCGCGAGTCGTAATATCGTGTAATTTCATTTAATATGATATCAGAGCCTGAAGTCGTGTATTTTTTTATTAATATTAATTTCTACTTTTAAATATAAATAATGGAAAATAGTTAAAATGTAAAATTTTATTCATTTTAATTTAACTTACCATTTTTGGGTTTTTTTTTTTTTTTCATTTGGAGGGACCTTTATGCTAATTTAGGTAGGTTTTGACTGCTTGGATTCAAGTGCTAATGTAATTATTTTTTCCGTTGGATAAATATTTTTTTAAAATTAAGCATATAATTATTATTTTCAACTCTAAGTTTTCTTTTTTTTGGTTATTTGTTTATATTTGAAAATTTTAAAAATAATTATCGTTAAAAAAATATGAAATTAATTACATAAAAATAAAAAATAAAACGTGCATAATTTTCAATAGAGATGTTCATATGACCCAATAACCTAACTAACTCAGACCGTCAAACTAAAATCATAAATTTTTTTATTAATTTTTCAAAAATAAAAAAATATTGACTTTTTTTTTTTGTCAACTCAATTAGTACGAAAATTAAAAATATTTGATATTTGTAACTAATGTTAGTAATGCGTCATATATGATTCTTATTAAATAATAATAATAAGAAGAAAAATAATTTGACAACTCAACCCGTAAATAGAGAGTTCTATTGGATTTAGTTTTTAACTCTATCCGAGTTGTCGGATCATTTTGAATTGGTTTTAAAAAAATAAATTATAGAAGGATTTTTTTTTTTTTTTTTTTTTTTTTTTTTTTTTTTTTTTTTTTTTTTTTTTTTTTTTTTTTTTTTTTTTTTTTTTTTTTTTTTTTTTTTTTTTTTTTTTTTTTTTTTTTTTTTTTTTTTTTTTTTTTTTTTTTTTTGAAATAATCTGTAAAATGTCAAATTTGGGAATTAAATTAAAATATTACACCCAATTTTAAAATTGATATCTTGTCAGTATTTATCCAAATTTAATTTTTTTTCCCACAACAAAATAATAAAAAGAATTACCTTTTTCAAACATTTTTTAATTAGTTGGTATGAAATTAAAAGAAAATCTGTTAATTTTAAAGAGGATTTAGAAAGGTAATAAATTGCATTTACTTTTTAACCTTGATGCGAAAAGGATGAAATGATAAGTCAAATGGAAAGAGCCTTTTGAAACAAATTTTCTCTAGTTCGGGTTCGGTTCAACGGGTTTCCATCGACTCGAGTTTGGTTAATGGATTTCCTCTAGGTTCAACTCAACTCATTAAGTTTCTTCGGTTATGTCTGGTATACTGTTTTTTCTTCTGTTTGATTTTGGTTTAGGGTTCGGTTGAACTTTTTGAGTAAACTTTAAGTAAAAGTATCTTATGAAAGTGAAATTCACCTAGTGCGTTCGATGTGTACGGGACCATGTGTATGCATTTCTCGACTCCAACAATAGAATCATTTACTGGGTATTTTTAAACGCTCAACGTTTTTCAAATTAATGGCATATAGGGTGGGTAATGGTGCTTGCTATCGAGGTCACGAGATAGTCAATTTAAAGTTTTCCTCTTTGATCCCATAAAAAAAATCTTACGTATTTAGTTATTTTTATTTGAATTAGTTTAAATTTTGTGACTAGATATAACAACAATCTGATCGATTAGAATTATCATTGTGTAACGGCCCAATACAACGTCGTATCCCATCATCTCATCTTAGTTCATAATTAACATGGTCTATATGTCTTGATGTCATTCCAAGTCACAGGATGTCGTCAGCCATCCCAACTCTCTCGGTTATGTTATCGAGAACAGACCCACGTGTCGTTCATAACATTGGGACATCCCAAATATCCACCCATTCGGGTTCTATCGAGACATTGACCCTCCCATGTTAATGTCATGTCATTTATGGTAGGAAAATACCAAAATGCCCTTTAAATTTTAGAACCTGCACCATTCTTCAATCTCGCCATTACAATATTAATAATTGAGGGAAATATTAAATGAAAAATATTTTTGGAAGAAAAGGCGATGGTCAAAGTCAAATAACTTTTTAACCAAATTTTCATTAAAAATAATCAAATCATTTAAAAAAAAATAATTAATGTGAATTTTGTTGGGAATAAGGAAATGGCATTATGACGTGGCAGTTTCTTAAAAATGGAAAAAATATGAAATGTGATTGGTCCACGTCAGCAAAGATTAATTCAACTTTATGCAATAATTTAATAGTAAAATTTTAATTTTAAAAAAATTAACGATGAAATTGATAATTATATATATATTTATATAAGACAGTCAACCAAATAAAATTCTCGAGAAAGAAGACGGGGATCGCTCGTCAAGCCTAATAGGTGGTGGTATTACACCTTTTTTAAAGGAACTGTACGTCACTTTTGTCTTATATCGTCCCAACATCAAGATCTACTCTTTTCTTAAACCAACAGGTTTACTTTGCTAAGAGAAGATCACGAGAAAGTGAAAGATTTTTTCTCGATATCTTAATTTTTTAAAAAAGTGGGAACCATTTAATATATTTAGTTATATTTAAAAGTAATGATTATTTAAATTCATTTGAGAATATAATATTATAAATTTAATACAAAAATTTAAAAATTATAAATTTTTATAAAAGTTTAATATCTAATATGACGCAAAAATTAACTGAGGTAATACCTAAACAAATCATAAAATAAATTTAATAAAAATTCATATAAAAATGGTAAAAAAAAAAGTATTATTGGATAATGTTTTTAAAACAATTTTTAATAAATTTTTTTTATCGTGTCCGTTGGGATCGTCGAGGACAAGACACGTGTGAAGCTCTGTATTAATCTATTCCCACGTGTCAGTCCACGTTTCCCTAACGAACTGCTCCATTGCGCGGGCAAAATCTCTCTCAGTTCATGTTAATGCTCTTGTGTACAGGGAAAACGGTGTTGCAGGAGATTTGAAGCGACGAGGGAGAAATGGGAGTGCTCGAAACTGTCAAGAACATCGGCAGCGACCACGCCCCGGTCGTCCCCTTGACGTTGTTCGTTGCCGTTCTTTGTTTATGCTTGGTTATTGGCCATTTGCTCGAAGAAAATCGTTGGGTTAATGAGTCCATCACTGCCATTATCATTGTATACTCTCTTCATCTAAAATATAGCTTTTGTTTTGTTTTGTTGATCATATGGATTCCCTCTTCTTAGTAGTTTAGTGTGTTAAATCACACTAATTCCATAAATCTTAGTGGATGGTTTAAATAAATATTTTATGATTGCTGTAAAATTCGCACTCTTCTGGTTTGGAGATTCGTTCAAAGTCCAATTGGAAGAAAATGATATTAGAAGAGTTTGACCACGAGGTGTTTCTATTCTGCAAGACTTCATATCACTGAATTTGATTTTGAAGGCAAGGAAGTCGGTCGCACCTACTGGCTTGATTGAGCTGGATTTGATTTGATCGACTGATTTGTGATAGTGTGTTTTTTCGTGTTGGAGATTAAGAACTTCTGTGTCTGCGTACTATAAGTACCATCATGTCTATCTTGAGCATAGTATGATATTGCCTTTGGTCTAAGCCAAGCTCGCTTGGTTTTACGTTTGGGTGCTAAAAAGTCTTACACTCTTAGCGATGTGGAGATGTTGTTCTTAATCTTCTTTGCTTCTGATTGATGTGATCTGTGTGATTATTTTTGCATCTCCAACTATAGTTATTCACAAGGACAAAAATGACCTTGTTTCAGGAATTTCAAAATAGATGAGGGGTTTTGTAACGGCCCAAGCCCACCACTAGCAAATATTGTTCTCTTTGGACTTTCTCTTTCGGGCTTCCTCTCAAACACATCTACTAGGGAGAGATTTCTACACCCTTATAAAAAATGTTTCATTCTCCTCCCCAACCGATGTGGGATCTTACAATCCACCCCCTTAGTGTTCTTGCTGGCACTAGTTCTCTTCTCTAATCGATGTGGGACCCCCCAAGTCTACCCTCCTTCGGGGCCTAGCGTCCTTGCTGGCACACCACCTCGTGTCCACCCCTTCGGGGCTCAGCCTCCTCACTGGCACATTGTCTAGTGTTTGGCTTTGGTACCATTTGTAACTGCCTAAGTCCACCGCTAGCGGATATTATTCTCTTTGGGCTTTCCCTTTCGGGATTCCTCTCAAAGTTTTTAAAACGCGTATGCTAGGGAGAAGTTTCAACCCTTATAAAGAATGACTCATTCTCCTCCCCAACCAATATGGGATCTCCCAGGTTTTCTTTGGGAGACAAGAACACTTTCAGTATTGAAGTTCTTGGGGTTTTTATTTATTTTTTCTTAAACATTATTCCTTTTTTGAGGGGCCCAAGACATCTTAGTTTCAAAGAAATTTGCATCTAGTTAACAGTGCTAATGTTTAGTAGTTACCATTACTTAGTTGCTATTTGACTCCATTGAGAATGACGGCTAAATTATGTTCCTACTCAAATTTATCCTTGCCTTTTTAGTTCACTTGTTTATGATCATATCTGAAGGGAAGGAAAATAAACTAAACATCTCTTTTTCACTGAGTTAACTGTGGAATAAAAGATGTTTTATTGTCAAATGTAAAAAAATGCTGAGCACTTATTTTTTTGTATCTTTACGTCAAATGTTACTTCTTACTTACTGAATATTGACGACCGAATTTTTCAACTGCTTCCATATATGATTGTGATTAAAGAAGAATGACAATTGTTTTCTTATTCTAAGTTTTCTGTTTAAACAGGGAGGTGTTACTGGCACGATCATATTGGTCTGTAGCAAGGGAAAAGATTCTCATATCCTAACTTTTAATGAGGAAGTGTTCTTCATGTATCTCCTTCCCCCAATAATTTTCAATGCTGGGTTCGTACAGGTTTCTGGTTTTATCTTTGTATATGCTTGTTGAATCGTTCATGTTTCACGGACTGATCTTCCTGTCTGTAGATTTCAAGTTAAAAAGAAGCAGTTCTTCCACAACTTCTTGACCATTATGCTGTTCGGGGTGATTGGTGTTTTTATATCTGCACTCATTATAACATCTGGTATAAGTCAAATCTATTCACCAACCAATTCTTAATTCAACACTGCAATAAGGATATATCATCGTTTGGACACTAAGAAATTTTAGTTCACATGAAATGGTTTTTTATGCACTGATTAGGTAGCCAGTGGCTGTTTACAAGGATGGGCTTCCATGGTCTGTCCGCACGAGACTATATTGGTGAGGTCAAAATTTGAAAACCTAATTTTTAGTCGTGCAGATTTATGTTGATTGAAATTATGTAGTTATAGGGTAGATTAATGAAGATTTTTTTTTCCTGATTCAGCTATAGGTGCTATTTTTTCATCCACGGACACAGTATGCACTCTGCAGGTTAGCTTGCGCTCCAACTTTCTCTTTTTGTAATCATCAGTATCAAATTCGATGGTCGCACTTGTATGTTGTATTTCCGAGAAATTACTATTATGGATGGTCCTTCATGTAGGTACTACACCAAGAGGAAACGCCTTTACTCTACAGTCTAGTCTTCGGGGAAGGAGTGGTGAATGATGCAACATCAGTTGTTCTCTTCAATGCAGTGCAGAAGATTGACATCACTAGGCTTAACAGCAAGACAGCCCTTCATGTGTTTGGAGATTTTTGTTACTTATTTTCAACTAGCACCATCCTTGGAGTGACCGTAAGCTTGATTTAACTTCATAATGGGTTACCAATATAGCTATATCCATGTGCTAGTCTAGACACCATAAGTTTCTGATATAATCGTGCAAACTCTAAAAAAAATTATCAGATTTTTATGCATTAATTTGGGCTTGCTTATTTTTTCTGTTATGCTGCTCCCTTTCTAATATAAGGTTTGGGAATGGTCAAAGGTCTGTTGTATGAAATTAAAGATGGTAGACAAGCTTGGTGTATTTCACCTTGCTAAAGGACGAGGTGCTAGAACCTGAGTGTGTGATATGTAAAGGTCTTTCTCATCAAAATCTTTGTTTTTCGATTTAGCTGAAGGCATGGCTGCTCTTCCTTTATATCCCTTCGTCTGAAATCCTTTGGGTTCATTGTTATTGAGTCGGATTTCAATTTTTGGAACGGATACTCATTTGGGACCGGGTTTAGGTCAGGAATGGGAACGATCCTTACTATTTCCTCATTTGGGTGTTGTTTGTGCTAGGAAGGGGAAGAAACTGTTAACTTCGAGCAAGTTTCTAGGTGCCTTTGGTTTGTCTATGGTTTTCTGTAGATCTCTCATGGATCTTCTTTTCTGTGAGATGATCATCACGACCATACAAAGAAGACTCAAGGTTTCTTGGTTGTAGACTATCAGATGGAATTTGTGAGAGATTTGGTTTGGGAGGAACATAGATGATCTTTACCAATTCTCTACCACCCTTGTGGTGCCTTCTACCAATATTAACATGTTCAAGCGAGACTAATAGAATATTTGGTTCAGCCAGCTTTAAGGAACATGTTCCTTATTCAATTAGACACAATCTTCTTCTTCTTCTTCTGCGTACTGGTCTATTCCTCTGTATAAACTTCTTTGATAATGATCAGACTGATCAATCTTGTGCACACAGCTTGACCAAACCCTTTAGTTACCATTCCAGCATAACTATAAATATTTTCTGGAGAATGTTTCCATTAAATGATTTTTTGTTTAGTGGAATAGTACATTGCCTTTTCATTTTTTGCAGGCTGGGCTTCTAACAGCATATATCCTGAAAACCTTATACTTCGGGAGGTTAGTTCCTTTTCCTTCGGTTTGGATATTTTACATACTAATTGTGACACATTTTCAAAGTAGGTTCAAGTAGCCCGAACTCTCCAATCTGAAGTCTTATTTTCTTACAGGCATTCAAGTGTGCGTGAGCTTGCGATAATGGTTTTAATGGCTTACCTTTCATACATGCTAGCAGAGGTAAATATGTTTACACGTTGTTTTAAAAATAATGTCAGTATTAATTTTAGATCCAGCTTTTACCGAAGGGTAATATTGAAGATTAAGCAAACTTTTCCTTCTCTTTTCTGGTTTTGTTTTGTTTCATTTTTTTTTTTTGGTTGATACCACTGTTTAAATGAGCTTCTTTTGGCAGCTTGATTCCTCTATAAAAAGTTAATTAATCTCCGGACAATTAAACATTGCTTTTGAAGTATCATCTTTACTTTCTTCTCATGACTAAGAGTAGTTACAGTTTATGAAATCACGACTCTCCACAATGATATGATATTGTCCACTTTGAGCATAAGCACTCATGGCTTTGCTTTGGGCTTCCCCAAAAGGCCTCATACCAATGGAGATGTATTCCTTACTTATAAACTCATGATCATTCCCTAAATTGGGGAATTGGTTGGGGAATTAGCCAATGTGGGACTCCCTCCCAACAATCCTCAATATGCTGAACTGGGTCTGCTTAAGGACTAAATAAACAAGGACTAAAAAAGTAATTTTTCCTAATTATATTTACCATAACCCACTATCATCGGTCTCTAACTTGTTTATCCTTTTATCCAATTATGAAAAATAAGCATTCAATTGTGAGGTCATAGTTCAATTTCTACCCTTTTTTGTGCAAATGATACTCTTTGCTTTAATTATTGGTTTAAAAACAAAAATTAGTATTTTAACTGTAGTTGTGCATTTGTTTCATTGGACAGTTACTGGAGTTGAGTGGAATACTCACAGTTTTCTTTTGTGGGGTTATCATGTCGCACTATGCATGGCATAATGTGACTGATAGTTCAAAGATAACCACCAGGCAAGTACAAGCACAACTTCTAGATGTATGCTGAAGGTAACAATATCTGTGTTCCAATGGTTTTTGTAATCATTCTTCTTATGACATACTTACTCCAGGCATGTATTTTCAATGATGTCGTTCGTTGCTGAAACTGCAATATTTCTTTACGTGGGCATGGATGCTCTTGACATAGAGAAGTGGAAGATAACTAAATTAAGGTATCAATTCACTGTGCTTTATTGTTTGTGTTCCATGAAGTTATCTAATAAATCTAAAAAGAGTGACTTGGATTGTTAGTGACACCTGATCCAAATAGACCGATAACTTGATTATGATCTCATGAAAATAGCCCATTTCTCTTGATCTTTTTCTTTCTTGTTATGGCGTTCTAAGGTCCTTTCTTGGAAAGTGGCCTTAATAATGAATGGACACTCACAGAGTGCTCTTATCGTCTCTTAATCTTTTCTTCTAATTTCACTCTAGTGAGAGAAGACAATATACCTAATGTGAGGTTTTAGCATTTGTGAACTAAGAGTTTGCATATCCAAAGCGCTTATTAAGGTTCTTTGATTCCGACTAGGATTACCATATCATTTAGGATGGACGTGAAAAAGGGGTGTTGTGAAGCAGGAGACCGAGGCACTTGGAATAATTCTTAGGCCATAGGTGGGTGGCAATCAGGTCCCTATGTGCCAAGATGTTGTTGACCTATAATAAGTCTCATTTTTAGCAGATCAAATAACTGAAAACTGATGAGTTTCCAATATAATGAAATATATCCAATACGGTAGTATTGAGCGTTAATGATCTCATTTACTGTGTTCTAAGATTATACTTTATAATCCTTTGTAACAGATCAAATGCGCAGTTTAACAATTAATTTTTTTTTTAGCCTTAAATTTTAACTATTCCATAAAGCATTAAAAGTGGTAATCCTTTATATGCAAACTGTACATAAAAGACACATGGACGTTTTTGTTTCATTAACATTTATAATGCATTAGGACTTCATCATAGATTCATAGTGTGCCATTTCCAATCTTCGAGAAACCACTGTTAACTTTGGCACTATCTTAACAGTCTAACCTGTTGGACTATGATGCTAGGAATATTTCACCTGTTACTAAAATCTTTCTTTTTTAAAAAATCCTGGCAGCTTGTGGAAGTTGGTTGGTACATATAGCATAACAGTCTTCTTGATATTGCTTGGTCGTGCGGCCTTTGTATTCCCCCTATCTGCCATATCGAATTACTTCAATAAGTGTGAAGATAGATCGTCATCATCTTCTATAATCACATTTAAACAACAGGTCAGTATCTCCATGTAATCGTATTAGCATGGAATCATGGGAACTACACAGATATCACTGATCTATGATGTGGTTAAATTTTACAGATCATAATATGGTGGGCTGGACTGATGAGAGGAGCTGTATCTATTGCTCTGGCTTTCAAACAGGCTAGTCTTTCTTTCTGCTTTGAACTGTTAATTGATGCAATTCTGGAGTATATCATTTCTGATTTATCGGGGACAGTATCTATTGAACATGAAATGTTTTTGTATTTTGAAGTTCACCTATTCTGGGGTTACACGGGATCCAACCCACGCAACAATGATTACCCTCACCACGGTTGTGGTGCTCTTCACTACGGTGGTACGCTTTCCATCTTCTTAATGTATGTTTTTTTCTAGTTACTTTAAAATTTGTACTTTGTTACAAAGATAACGCTACTTAGGAAGAGTTGCAATATGGCATGAATTGTGTATAGCGTCAAAAATTTACTTTTATGAAATTCAGGTATTTGGGTTTCTAACAAAGCCGCTCATAAGATGTCTACTTCCACTCAACCAAGCAACTAATGGTGCAAGCAGCAACTCCGGTCCGAAGTTCACCGAAGAGGACATAACTCTCCCTTTGCTTTCCATGAAAGAGTCTGCTGCAACCAATGTCCTCCGTGCAAAGGATAGTTTGTCGATGTTAATGGAGAGACCTGTGTACACCATCCATTTCTTTTGGAGGAAATTCGATGATTACTACATGAGACCTATATTTGGAGGGCCTCGCCACGGCAACCAACCTAGTGGTTCTGGTTGTTAGGAAAAAAACCGTGGGAACAGCAACGTTGATCGAACAAGGATACAAATTGGGAAGGTTAGAAAGTCTCTCTCACACTAAAATATTCCAATCCTCATTGATCACTAAATATGGTGCTGGAAGCTTGATGTTTGGAACCTTGGAATGTTGGTAGCATAAAAAATATGGTCATTTTTGCTCTGTAAAGCTGGAAAAAGGAGCACTGTAGAAACTGTCATGTAATTATTGGTTAGAAACTGAATGAATGTGCTCTTTTTCTGACCACAATGCTGCTATGTTTAGTAGACAAGGCTTTGGCTCACTTGTAAATAGCATTTTGTCTTTGTGAGAGATCAAGGAACATGTGCTGCATCTTGCCTTCTATATGTATATACAGAGTATTGTCTTGTTTACATTTTAGTCATTGATCTAGAACTTTAGTGGAGGCTGCTGTTTTTTCTGAATCAGGGAAGGTACTTTTTCAGTTCTTTGATTGTTAGCATAAAAAATGAACTTGTGGTCTGTTTTAGACTCTCTCTCTCTCCAATTCCTAGCCACAAGTTAGCAGGAGAATCTATCCTTGTCAGATAAGGACAAACTCCTTGTGTTCTTTTATTACTAGTGGGAAGCTGTGGATTTTAGTTGCCTTTTGACATGATTCCATTTGTTTTGTTGGTAGTGGTGGACTTTCCATTGCCAATAAACATTGATTCTTGAGGTTGGATTTATCTTTTAGGATGAACTTACTAATTGTTAAGGACTGTAGATTATGTACCTTATGGATAAGAAAACATGGGAGTGTTAATGATGTTTCTTGTTTCCTGAGGGATGTTTGGTTCATGGAAGCTAGATTTGTATAATGGATCTGATTGTAGTATTTAGATTTGTGGTGTCCGGTTTTGTAAGTTCGTAGTTCGTAAAGTCGGCAAGGTTTGGGAGTTCTACGTTGTAAACCAGTTTAAACTAAGTCATCCCTTTGGATGCTTTTGTTATTGCAAATGGTTTAGTCATTGAATTAGAGGTTCGGTTGAGTATAGCTCAACTAGTTAAGTCGTTTTTTCATTTTTTTTTCTAAGAGAGTTTATATACGATTTAGTGATGGTCAATTCTTTCAACCAAAAAAGATCATTACATTTGACTTCAAGTGGTTAATGATCAAAGTTGTTTGTTTCTATTTATAGGTTGGGCCTGGTTCGTGGAACACATGGAAGAGCTCAATATCGTAGTGTTTGTCTTTGATCTTTATAGGTTCTGTCTAGTTCATGGAACTCGTGGAACTCATCGAAGAGCCTAATACCGTAGTGGTCGTCAGAGATGTTCTAAAGAAGTATGTATAAAAGTAGTAGATTTATTGCAATGAAAAAGGAGAGTACAAATTAGAAGAGGTTACACTTTTGTTCATCCCTCCAAGGGAAGGAGGAAAGAAACTATTACCACTCTTCACACAAAGATGGCAAAGCAAAATACACATCACAATGAAGAAAGACTCAAAACAAAACTACCCATCTTCTTAAAATGCATGCCACTTCAAAGATCACTGCATAGACCTGCCATGTACAAGAAGAATGAAGAAGTCATTATACTTCTCCATTAGAAAAAGCACAATATCGTGATCGTAGTTTCGAGAAATAAGAACATTACCAAACAGGGCTTAAACATGACACTCCGGTGGGATCGATAAGCCACATTTACCAGGCAAAGCCATGGCATTTGCAGCGTCGATGCCAATGGCAGGAAGCATAGACTTGAGATTGCAAAGACACTTAAGGTCAGCACGGCGAACCACAGCACAGCAGCCTTCCGTTGGCAATGGCAGAGGCTGGCCATGCTCCGGAGTGGTAACCGCCGGGCGGCATACGCCGAGGTCAGTGGTATCGATCTTACACAGCGGAGATGCGAAGACGCCACCGACGGCGATCAAGAACAGAGCTGCCACCAGAACCTTGTTGGGAGCCATTGGTGATGGAGGAAGGAAAATTTGAAGCTTTTTTTGAAGAATTGAGGGTGTTTTGAGGGTGAAGGAGAGGTGGGGTTTTTATAGGAAGGAAAAAGTTTGGATCTTGAGGAGTGTTAGTTGGTTGTGTTTTGTGTTTTGTGTTTTGTGAAGTTTTAGATGTTTCACGTGAAGAACAGTCTGTTGTTGATAGTCACGGGTTGAGTTGCTATCTCTTTCTCTATGAATGTGTGTATATAATAATGTGGATGATACTCAAAACCTTGCATCAACAATATCATTTTGATTCTTCTTGCTTTTTCCTATGATTGGCTCATGTTCTCTTTTATCCCTATTTCTTCCGTTAAATTATACGTTTTAAGTTTTAAGTTTTAAGTTCGTATGTATTTAATCCCTAAATTAAAAAAATGTTGGATATATCGATTGAATGACGAAATTCTTGAACATTTGGTGATCTCATATATGTTGATATCATTTTTTCGGACAGAAGATGATTATGTAAACACTTACACGAAGTCTCGCTTATCAGATTCCATTTTGGAAGACAATTTTTTATAAAGAATTAGTCATGATGTAGCTGAATTATGCATAATATCACGAAAAATGGATACATATTTACTAGTTTAAGAATCCTTGAAAATTATTGAAATGAGTAGTTATATGTTGGCTAATTAAGAAGTTGACCATGAGTTTATAAGTAATGAATACATCTCCATTAGTATGAAGACTTGTAAACTATCATATTATTGTGGAGAGTCGTGGTTTCTAACACCAAGTCCTCTTGTAGAAGGTGGGATCTCATTATTTAAGTCCCGATATCACTCTTAACGGATCTATGTTGAATCATTAACAAGTTGTTCGTTGAAGAATTAATGGTACTTAAAGGATCAAATTAATATTTAATATAAAAGAGAAAATATTCTTAATTTGAAGTGTTCAAATCTTTTAAGAAGATCCCACAAACATTTAACCTTCGATTTGAGTCCTCACGAAGAAGATTTCATGATAGATTCATTGTTTTGTCAATTCTAAATAAAATCAAAGTAACGTTTTCTCTACTTGAATAAGGCGTTCATCTTCAGTGTATCAAACCATCAATTATTAAGATAATAATTAATATTTTATTCATCATATTCTAATGGTTACCAATAAATATTTTTTTTTTCTTTGTATCTATACAAATTTGTGTTATTTGGTAATTCAATTAAACTCTTTTTGGTAAAGAATTCAAACTTTTTTAAAACAAATAATATTTTATATTTTTGTTTATACAGATTTTGATTTTGAAATTTCATAACTTAGAATTATAATTTTTTTTAAAAAAAAAAAAACTTTAAGAAATCTAGTTTCATGTGATATAAACTTAATTTATTTTTATTTTTTAAAATTAAATATGTATAATACTCTAATATATTATAAATTAAATAATATTGTAATATTATAATTATAAAAAATTTATAACTAAAATGAATTATATATTCATAAATTAATCATTAATACTTTTTATCCAACTTAATATTTATTTTTGCAACTACTGGTCGATAAATATATCTTGGAATATAATATGAACCATTATTAGTATTTTATATATATATATATATATATATATATATTAACATCATTCGTACTAAAAATTATTTAGATTATAGGGAGGCGAAAAACAAGAAATATCTATCCAACACATTCTAAGAAATATGGAATAAAAATATTTATCGAACATATATGTGGCTCTAATTCTTAAAATATTTTTATTGAGACGAAAAGGAGTACATATCAAGAAATGGTACTCTGAGATGGGTAGAAGTGGGTTAAGTCAGTATCGCTATGGAGCAACAAGTCTCATTCCCGACAAGCACACACGAAAAGCTAGATGTAGGGAGCACAAAATATTGTAAATTACAATGAAGAAAGACCGAAAATAAAAGTAACCCATCTCCTAAAAACACATCATTCCAATCTGTTTCCAAACTAACCACGGCACTCGGGGGGAGTATGAATGCCACATTTGGAAGGCAGAGCCAAGGCATTAGCTGTGTTAATCCCGATGGTAGGGAGAACAGACTTGAGGCTACATAGGCACTTGAGATCTGCACGTCGGATAACCGAACAGCAGCCTTTGGTTGGAGGTTGCAGCGGCTGCCCGTGTGGTGGAGCAACCGCTGGCTGGCACACCTTGAGTTCCTTCGTGTCGACCCGACACAAGGGAGTAGCAATGGTACCAGCCAGAAACAGGCTAAAAAGCAATGACGCCAAAAACTTGATCATCGTGGTCGCCATAGAGGGAAAAATGATTGAATGGTGGGTTTGGGATGGGAAGATCAGGAGGGGCTTTATAGCTCTACATGGCTTCACGTGAAGAACTGGCCTTGGTTTGAGAGTTCACGGGTTGGGGTTGGTCCAATGCCAATGCATATTTTAAATCTATCTACCTTTTAATATATATATATATATATAAGCTATTGATCACATCATTTACGAAAGTTCTTTCGTGCAAATGAAATCAATTTAGTCAGTGTTTTGTTCGGGTTCACTAAAGAAATGATTTTTAAGGTGATAGAATTCGAACCTATGGCCATTTGTACCCAAAATAGATGCTTTGATCAGACTGCGCTACACCTCGTCTCACATCGAGTCTTCAGGGGGAGGGGGATAATGCAAGATGGGTAGTTTATATGATCTCACATAAAAGTTTGAATCTTTCTTTGGGGATGCTTTACTCCAAACCCCATAAGGTTCTAAGACGGAGCTTAACTTAAGTCTATCTCGTACACATTTCGACAATTGGCCGAACGAATCAAACTACCTTTCCTTACTTTAGGGTTTGCTTTCATATTTTCAACCGACAGACAGTATGCTCTAGATCAATCGAATCTACTTCCTAATTGTATTAGGCACTCTACCCGTCTTTACACATACAAAAAAACACTCAGGACGAGGTGTAGACAATGTGAGATTGACTAACCTTCCCAATCCATATTCCAATGTGGGGAGGAAACGCTACTATTATCTATATGCATTTAATTTAAAGTGAGAGAACTTGAACTTCTAACTTTTGTGGTTGAGAGTAATGCCTTTAGAAGTACATATTGAAAACGCTACTATTATCTATCATGCAATTTAACGACGAGAATTTGAACATGTAACCTTCTCGGTCGAGAAAAATACCTTTTAACTCGTAAGATAAAGCTAAGGGTAAAGTAACAGCGTCCCTTAGCAAGCCTTTCTACACAAAGAGACAAAAGAAGAAAGCAGAGTAAAGGCTAAACTTTTACTACATAAAACATATAGTTTATCCATAATCAGTAGAGTGTAAGGATGTTAGAAACTCCAAAGCTCATTCTAAACCTAAATACAAAGTCAGACAAATGGAAACCACCCAAAGGACTATGGCAGGCAATTGCAAAATAAACTCTGCCATAAGCCCCCATCTTACATTCCCAAGTTCACACCTAACTTACTTACCTTAATATAACATCCACAAGTACAATATTAAAATCACTGCTTACAACATTTCATATATATATATATATATATATATATATATATATATATATATATATATATATATATATATATTGACTTTTCCGAACACTGCACCGATATAAGTCGCTAATGCCATCAATCTGCAAATGCAATCAAGGATCGACGTTCATTAGTTTGTCCTTCTTCTGCCCAATCCTTACTTTGGTGCTTTTTTGAAAAAGAAAAAGTAGAAGAAACAAATTCTTCAACTAAAGGTAAAGCATGCACCGCAGCTGGCACTGCTACAAAAAGCTAATCCTTCAGTTCTTTTTTTGAAAAGGAGAGAGGAAAAAGGAAACAACAGTCCTTCGAAATTCAAAGCTGCAAATTATTTTGTTAAGGTATCCATACTAAAAAGATAACTTTGTACAGGAATACATTCATGGGTAGCAGTAATTAGTATGTTTCATTAGATTTCTATAGTGTAAGATTGGATTAAATAGACCGATACATATTTTTTAATCGAGTTTTCATGTTCTAGTTTAACATCTTTGATGAATTAAATGTGCTTTTGTAAGATCCCATATCGGTTGGGGAGGAGAAGGAAACATTCTTTATAAGGGTGTGGAAACCTCTCCCTAGTAGACGCGTTTTTGAAAACCTTGAGAGGAAGTCCAAAGAAGACAATATCTGCTATCGGTGAGCTTGGGATATTACAAGTGTTATAAGAGCCAAACATCGGGAGATGTGCCAGCAAGGAGATTGAACCACGAAGGGGTGGACACGAGGCGATGTGCTAGCAAGGACGGGTGGATTGGGGGGGTCCCAGATAAGGGAACGAGTGCCAGCGAGGACACTGGGCCCTAAAGGGGGTGGATTGTAAGATCTCACATCGGTAGGGGAGGAGAATGAAACATTCTTTATAAGAGTATGGAAACCTCTCCCTAGTAGACGCGTTTTAAAAACCTTGAGGGGAAGTTCGAAAGAGAAAGCCCAAAGAAGACAATATCTGCTATCGGTGGGCTTGGGCTAATACAAGTGTTATCAGAGCCAAACACCGGAAGATGTGCCAGCAAGGAGATTGAACAACGAAGGGGTGGACACGAGGCGATGTGCTAGCAAGGACGGGTGGATTGGGGGGGTCCCAGAGAAGGGAACGAGTGCCAGCGAGGACACTGGGTCCTGAAGGGGGTGGATTGTAAGATCTCACATCGGTAGGGGAAGAGAATGAAACATTCTTTATAAGAGTATGAAAACCTCTCCCTAGTAGACGCGTTTTAAAAACCTTGAGGGGAAGTCCGAAAGAGAAAGCCCAGAGAAGACAATATCTGCTATCGGTGGGCTTAGGCTATTACAGTTTTTATCCTTTTCATGGTGGTAGAGTATGTCAGACTCATAAGTTTCTAGAAGATATTTTAACATGTCAGGGCTTGTCTGTCAAGTTTAGAATCCTAGGTGAACTTCTACGGTGTTATAATCAATTCTACAGTTTTCTCTTTATCCAGCCATCTTTCCTAGCAAACAGAAGAACATATCAGCAGCCTCCAACACTAAGAAATTTCAATCGATCAAATTATATGCTTTTGAAAAATGTGAATTATGATGAAGCCAACAAGGAAGTTAATACTCCAGAGAAGGATTCAACTCAGATATCAGTTTTAATATATAAGAAAGTTAGAATGCACTAACCATCCTAGAAGATTAGCAATCATGATCTCCTAAATATGTGGTGGCGGCCTAAAACTTCTGGGATTCCCAGTGCAGAAATGCTTTCACAGCCGAACAGTTCTTGGAGTTTTGCATCACACAACACCGCCATTGGGTTTAGTGGGTCCTGTTTTTACAACCCAAAAACACAAGAGTAGAAACCAGGCCATTTCAATTTAAGTGAATGATAATGGGAAAATGAGAGAACAACATCCAAGATTAGTATGGTAACAGCACAAGCCCACTGCTAGCAAATATTGTCCTCTTTGGGTTTTCCCTTTTGGACTTCACCTCAAGGTTTTAACCGCATCTGCTAGGGAGAGGTTTTCACATTTTTATAAGGAATGTTTCGTTCCCCTCTCCAACTGATGTGAGATCTCACAATCTACCCCCTTGGGGGCCAGCGTCCTCACTGGCACACCACCCAGTGTCTGGCTTTGAAACCATTTATAATAGTCCAAGCCCAACGCTAGCAAATATTGTCCTTTTTGGGCTTTCCCTTTCGGGCTTCCCTCAAGATTTTAAACGAGCTGCTAGGGAGAGGTTTCCACACCCTTATAAAGAATGTTTCGTTCCCCTATCCAACCGATATGAGATCTCACAATCCACCCCCTTGGAAGCCTAGCGTCCTTGTTGGCACACCTCCTGGTGTCTGGCTCTGATACCATTCATAACAGCCCAAACCCACCACTAGCAAATATTGTCCTCTTTGTGCTTTCCCTTTCGGACTTCTACACCCTTATAAGGAATGTTTCGTTCCCATATCATTTTACAAACAAATGATGTATCACGTTGAAGAACTGGTGCAAGACTCCACTCAGAAATGTATAATTGGAAAACATTTTAAATGTCATGCAAAACAGAATAGTAATAATCTATATAAACAGACACGATTTTCTTTTAAATCCTCAGGTCAGGTGTATAAATTAGGAACTAAATCATTCCAGTACTTCGTTTAATTTATATGAGAAAGAAAAGTAAAAGGCTCAATAAGTTTGACGGAAGTTTATGGAAAGTATTACTCATTACGATAGATAGACAAAATGCAAGAAGGTGAAAGTTGCCATAGTTTATTTTCAAACCTCAAGATGATTGGCTCTTATGTATTCCCATATGCGTCTCAGAACCTCTGATTGAAGCATCTCCCTTCCATCAACACCAAAAAAACTTGCAAGAGCTTCAGATATAATCACAGAAGGACAAACACTAGGTTCTGCAGCTTTTACAGCAATTGCAGGTTCATTCTCCACTCGTGCCTTCTTCGAACTTGACGGTTCTGACAGGATTATAAAATAAACTGTTGATTTCTTTCATAACCAAAGGGGCACAAGGGAATCAAACTGGATACTTACTTGTAGGTTCAAGAGAAATGATGTGCTTGGCTAGCAACTTATTCATTTTGAACATGTCAGTGCAGTCTGTTTCGAATACCAACCGCAACTCATCGTTGCATATTATTTTTCTTTTGTTACTCGGATCCTGTAGGTTATTTTTTCTGATGTATGCCCATAGCTGTTTCACTATCTGGATCAAGGCAAAAGCATCATATGAACCTCATATGTAATAACATAGAAAATCAAATAAGAAAGTGGTAAGAACCTCAGTTCTTGGCAATTCTGGTTGCCCAACAATTGTCTGAAGTTCAGGAGAAACGCCACAAAGCTTGTTTAGCCCGCCCGGGCCTCCTCTTCTCTTAGTCTTGGTCTGAGTGCTGCATTCGAGCGGTAGAGGTGAGTTTAATCAGCCAGAAGATACATATTCAGGTTATCAAAACAAGAGAACAAACAAAAATCCATGCTTACGGCTACCAGCTGATATGCAGATTCAACAGTATTACAAGCTCTAAGCCACATGGCTTGATTGCACAATAAAAGTAAGCCCAGAATGGAAAAGTTATAGCGATTTTTATAGAAAAGTGCACATACAATATAAAGATTCCTCACAAGTAGATGCCATATATCGATATCTATTTCCAGTAAACTGGGGCAGCTTCCATCCTCATCTAATTACCTTCCGTGCTGATGCACAAATCCAAAGTTACAAATTCCTATGAAAATTTTGTCTATATATGTTCAATGGCTGTGCTGACCAGACTAGCAACTAGCTGTTCTAGGCTTTAAAGGAAACAGACAAAAAACAAATGAAAACTCAACCTGCTCGTATTAGATACCTATGAACACTCATTTGACAAGACATCATAACAGGCAATTTACTTTTTCAACAGCCAAGACAAAAGCAGAAAGTCACAGAAACTCTGAGTAATCTCCTGAACACAGAGATTAACTAAGCAGGGGCTCACCAACATTCATTGGAAACTTAACAATATCGAACCCCTCGAGAAAAACCACTAATTAGTGCACTACACACTCCAAAACCCTCACAACAAAGGTCAAAACAAGTAAACAAACAATTTCAATGCCTTCTTGCCCTATTTCTGAACTGCTGAAGTAGCGAATTTCACAAATAACTCCTACCCTTACTCGATTACACTAGAAAATCAACTACACTTCAAAATTGAAAGAGATTCGCACAAACATGCACACCCAAAACGAAGTAAATCAAAAGGGAGGGGACTCAAAAAGAGCCAGAATTCTAAAATTTGAAGAACCCCACCTCTCCTTCGGCGGGTCAGAACCGACAGCAGTGGAGGGAGCGGCGGCGGTTTCCGGTTTAGCCGGAGGAGGCTGAGCAGTGAAAGTATGAAAAGCAGAGGAAGTGGGGGAAGGAGCAGATGGGAAATTAGGGCTTTGATGGGGTGGGAGAAGGTCTTTCTGCGAAGAAGGCGGTGGTTGCTGCTGTTGATTATGATGATTCTGATGAATTTGAGGCTGTTGAGGATGAGAGCGAAGGATTAGCTGAATCTGAGCATGGATGAAATCGACCTTATGAGACAAATCGAGGCCAAGCTTGGACTGCAACTCAAGAACAACGGCGTTGAGGGAAGAAAAAGGGTTAGGGTTTGAAGGAGAAGCGGAATCGCGTAAGAGACATTGTAAAGCTTCAGAAAGCTCTTGTTCTGAAACCATTTTAGCTTCTTGTAGCTGCTGCTGCTGCTCAAAATTGATTCATAAATTAACCGAAATTAACGGTCCCTTGCTTCCTCGGCTTCACTCTATCTCTCTCAAGAACTCTCTCTCTTTCTCTCTCAAGAACTCTCTCTCTTTCTCTCTCTTCTTCTTCTTCCTTTCTCTCTCTTTCTGTGTGTTCTGTGTAGAAACACAAAGTGACAAAGCCGTCCATTTGGGAAGGTGGGTGTGTGTGCGGGTCACCAAATACACCAATCATTGCTTGCCACGTTGCCTCTCGTCTTCTTTATTTATTTTTTTATTTTTTTATTTCTTTATTTACATTTATTCATCTTTTTTTTTCTTTCTAATTATCTTACACAGGTATATACGGACGTATTAATTATTAAACTATTTATTTAAAACTAATTAATAATATTGGTAAATAAACAAATTTAGAAATTAAATTAAATTTTAAGATACATTATTGTTTTATTAATAAATTATTATAATAATATAAGATTTATAAGTATATCTCATTTAATATAATTTATTATATTATATATCTAATGTTTGATTTTGATTTATTAAATATAAGTTGGATTATGTTTAAATAATTTAATTAAAATTATTTATTTCTGGATAATTATTAAGACTTATTACAAACTCGAATTTTAAGTACATAAATTAAAATTAAAATTATTTCTGATTATCTAAAATTAAATAAGAAAATATTTTATTGATAAGAAATTCTTATCACACTAAATAATATTTTCACCCTTTTTTTTATTATTACCACTTTTTATATATGTTTTTTAAAATTATGTTAAATCTTACTCTTGAATGCTCTTGTATCAACACGAGCAACAAACGGGGAAAATTGTGAGTATATAAACACTTCGTAAGCAGCTTACTTGAAGGCTCTCGTCGCTCTTTAACCTAGTAGGTATCCACGTGTTTTACTTTCAGCTCTAGGAAGTTCGAGTCTTATCTTTACCGTTGTTTTAGCATCTAGGGAGGTTTCAAAGTTTCGAGTAGTTCTCTATCGGTTCATGGACTCACTTTGAATTTGGAGGTGGTGGTTGACTAATTTTTGGTGTTGTGGGTTTATTGGGCGAGAAATGGCATCTCTAGGGTGAACTACTTTTTTGTTCTTAGACTTAGACAGATTGCATAGCCAAAATATTGATCATCTAATATTGTGGATTGAATAAATTTGTTAGGACAATATGACATCTTTGTGCAAGGTTAACTGGTAACCCATTCTACAAGAACAAACTATAGCGTCAACATCTGAGAAAGACACTCTTTGTATATACCAGTTACTCAGTTTACTCATGCGGTCCCTTGCCCCTCTCAGGGCGAGGTTCACAGTACAATGAGCATGTTTTATGGGGACCACTGATTGTTTCCACACACGATAGTAGTACCTATCATCAGAAAAGCTATTTCTGTAGTCCATCATCACATCTTAAGGTTGGTTTACAGGCCCTCGAGTCGCTTCTACATGCAATAGTAGCTCCTCAAGTCAACTACTTATGTAGTCTTCGTCCCTTCTCAAGGCTGGGTTATCGGCTCTTGACCCACTTTTACACCCAACAAATAATTCCTCAAGTCGATATTGTTCACGTTGCTAGCTGTCTCTTAAGCTCTCTTAAATTTCATTGGGTGTTGTGAAGGTTTACTAGGTTTTTAGGGTGTCTAATTGATTTAAATCTCATCTGATATTTTCAAAACACTTGGTTTAACTCATCGAAGCTAATCCAATCTCTGGGTGCACTAAGGTCTAACCCTCTAATCTCCGTGCACAATCCTAGGGTGCTCGATCTACTAGAAACGTACTGTAGTTCAACCTCACTGCTAGCAGATATTGTTCTCTTTGAGCTTTCCCTTTCGGGCTTCCCTCGAAACCCTTATAAATGGTGTTTTGTTCTCCTTCTCAACCAATGTGGGACATCACACGTACTGGTCTAGATCAACTTGAAGCTCAACTCTAGCCTTAATCTTAACTTGGTTCATTCATGCATGCTTTGTTAGGGAGGTGTTCCTATCGACCATCAAAAGCACGAAAAACATAATCTAAACATTCATTCGAATTCAACAAGGAGATAACATTTACCAATTACTCGGAGTACATGTCACAACATTCCAGTCCTCTTTTTTGATTAATTTAGAAAGCATAAAAATAGGCATGCAACTTAAATTTCCGTCCTAGGGGCATTTCAGTAATTTTTTCGTAACGTGCATAACATTATAATCTCTAGGGAACTTCTCAATAGGATTCGAACCCATATGAAGTTTTAACGTTCGATTAGAAGGAATGTCTTTCTGTAAAATTCTCGAGAAATTCTTCGCTTCAAAGTTGAGAGCTCAAATTTAGAGGGATTATTTATTTATTTATTTTTATTTTTGTAAATATTATTTGTTATTGACCTACCACATGACTTCAGTCACTCGTTATTTCGTTTGCAGTTTTCCCCCAAAAAATGGCGTTCTCTTCTTCTCCACCGGTTCCGTCGCCCACTGGGTTTTTCCTGCATTAATTGTCGCCGGCGATTCTACGACGGCTACCGGGGTCCGATGATTCTTTTACTACTGAATGATGGCTTCAACTGTGGATTCTGCCGGCCTTAGGTTTCCGTTCACGGGTTCCTATTTTCGCTGCTAACTTCTCTGAAATGTTTGAATAGTTTATTGCGTGGATTGTGTCTCTGCCAAAGACCATACAGGTACCTTTTCGTCTCTCTCAGTTACCTACCTACCTACCTTCAGAGTTTCCCCTCATTTCAAGAACTCGTGATTATTATAGTTTAAGAGAAAACGAATATCCTCTGGGATTAAAGAGGAGATTCTCAAGCATGGTTTTTATTGCAGCTCATTCAATTTAGTGGTTAAGTGGCAGGACTGGAACAAAATATAGTAATGGCGTCTTCGGACGACGAGGCGGAGGCCTTGCCACTTTGTGTTTCAAATTATCACTTCGTGGATCATAAGGAAGAACCTGTTTCATTCTCCATTTTGCCGATTATATGGGATGAAGTGGACAGATTGGATGGCGGCCAAGAACCTGTTTTCCTGCATGGAACAGCTGATGATGGACTTCAAAAGGTTTATAAACAGGTAACTGCATGGAGGTTTGATGTTTGTGGTATAAATCCAGAGATATCGGTGCTTTCCAAAGAAAACGTGTGGATTAAGCTTCAGAAGCCAAGAAAGAGCTTT
The DNA here is from genome assembly GCF_002738345.1 of Cucurbita maxima. NCBI lineage: Eukaryota > Viridiplantae > Streptophyta > Magnoliopsida > Cucurbitales > Cucurbitaceae > Cucurbita > Cucurbita maxima. The sequence goes on from NW_019272022.1 coordinate 1,867,651, forward strand.
GAGGATACTATTAGAACCATCTTGATTACAGTACAATGCCTTCATGTTTTAAAGAGAAATCCAGACACACCTAGCAAATCTTTGTGGGATCAATTAGCCAAAATCTTCAGGTAATATGAAGCCGTTTAATCTTTCAGTTGGATGAATTTGTATTTGTCAATTTTAAGCCATTCATTTTCGCAGCTTGTATGAGGTGAGGCCTTCACAAAATGATTTGGTGGATCACATGTCTCTAATCAGTGAAACTGTCGAAAGGGATGATCAATTGGCAAAGTCCCAGGTTCTGTTTAATTTTTATGCAGACAATGATCTGATTTTTGTTTATTTGTTTTGTTGGATAAGAATTTTGTATGGGTGTGAAGAAGAAACAAAAGGGTGGGGGAGGGGTTATTTGATACATTCCCAAGTCCCAAATCCCCGCTGCCAAAAAAAAAAAAAAAAAAAAAAAAAAAAAAAAAAAAAAAAAAAAAAAAAAAAAAAA
>NW_019272022.1:1868616-1878611 GCF_002738345.1 Cucurbita maxima
GCCAAAAAAAAAAAAAAAAAAAAAAGCTAAAATAATTTTTAATAGTTGGAGAAAAATTCATTCGTGATAGACAGCCGACATGCTATATTGTACTCGATCCATTCCGAAATTGTATGTTATATTCATTTCCATCCTCAAAATATATTTTATTTTCTCTTTTTTAAAATTTCCTTCAGAACTCCTAGAGTCTCGTTTATCAAAGAAACTTTACCTTTCATAGAAAACAATTGCTCCACAATCTGAAGCTTGAAATCCTCAATTTCAGAGGGAACTATCATGGTTGCTCGTTGGAATGCAAGTAATGAAAGTATACTTGGTCAATTCCTTGTAGTCAGCTTGCAAGCACACATGCCTATTTGGGAGAAGCAACGAAGTAGTATAGTTGTTTCCATCACCTCTCATAAGCATTGATTTTATGGTGCTGAAGAGTCCAAATACTCCAAAAACTCCTAACAAGATTTCTTTTGGGGTTTTATATTACTTCCAAATCTAGCAAAGTTTATTAGAAGGAACAATGTTTACCTTGTTGAGGTACTTGAAAGGAATGTAACAGATGTTTACTGTTGAGGCACTTTAAAGAAATGAAGAAGGAAAAGTAGAAATTAACAAACGAGAAATCTGATTTTACAATTTTCTTTCTTCTAGTGTATGCACAACTAATCCCTTTACTGTGAAATTGAATTAGTTCTCCTGAGTATGAATCTTAACCAGTTGTTAATTCTAGAGATAGAAATGAGGAATATTAATATGCATAGCATGCATGTTTTATTATTTGAAATCATTTCATAAGTAGTATAGGTAGAATAATTATTTTAATCGCATGACTTCGTCATTTTGTTTGAATGAAAAACAATTTCATAGATGATTTAAAATTACAGACGAGGGGGAGGAAAGCCATGCCCCACACCAAAGGAGATTGCAAGAAAATCTTCCAATTGGCTGTAATTGTAACTGAATGAATACATGATTGTTGAAACGAGAAACATTGTTCAAGATTGCCACAAAAGCAAGGGAGTGTAAGAAATGATCAATGGATTGCCCTTTGTTGACATTGAATTTCCAATCTTTTAGACTCGTGCTTAAAGGGTAGGGGAGATAGCCTTGGGGTTTGCTCCATTGTTGCAATTTGTATGGAGTTATTTTTGGAAAGAAATATTAAAATTTTTAAGGGACAGGAGAATTATTTTGGAGAACCTATGAATTAGGATTTCTTTTAGCATTATTGGCATCTTCAATCAACATATCTTAGAGAACCCAAAAGATTTCATTTGACAACCTTTTCTAAAGATTCCGTTTGATGGGTTTGACTTTTGGGTTCCATCATTCCTCCGTACCCTCACTGTCTTATGTACTTTTTGGCTCAATATAAATGGAAATGTCTGAAAATGTTATACATGACAGTGATGGAAAAATAATATTATACCCTTCGAAGTGGATGACTTGATCTGTATGCATGTAGGGCTCTCTTGATCTTGTTCGATTCTATCTACCTTTTCTATGACAGTTTTTTTCGCATTCTTTTTGTGCTTATTCATGAGTCATTATGGAAAGGACATACAGTAAGAATCACCGGAGGTTCAATCTCACCTAGATTTATGACGTTTGCCATTATATATATTTAATTATGAACTTCTGCCAGTTGCATTATTTCCCTTTTGATCCATACATTTATTGATTTATGTTAGAATATATTGTAGGTTAACAGCAGTTCACAGTGGGATGAATCAGTTTTGCTTTATGGCTTGAGCTATGTTTTAATAGAATTTATTTTTAATGAATTATATAATCTTCTTACCATGATGATTTATGATCTGAACAGTTCTTACTTGCATTCCTGGAAGAGAAGCCCATTAAGAAAAGGTCATGTCACGAGGTATTGCATCATTGCTGTCAAGTGCATGCCTGCAAGGTCCTTGTTTTCTCATCTTCTGCTTGTACTTTCAGGATGTTCAATGTACAGCGAGGCCTAGTTTTATAGTTGATGATTTAGATGATGAGGACATGGTTGATGATGCTATTGAAGAGAGTGATGATGACGTTTTTGACTCCGTCTGTGCATTTTGTGATAATGGTGGTAACCTTCTATGGTATGCATTTCTGTTATTCTTTGTCGTGAGATTAACATTTTGGTTGATCTTTTAATTATGTGCTAACCAACATTGGGCAAGTGGTCAATGGAACATGTAGAAAACGTAAAAGGGACTATGGGGAATAGGTTTAAGCTTCAGGGGTGCTACTACTAAAATATTCAAATCCTTCAAATCTTTGACAACCAAAGGTTGTACGACAGATGGTTGTCATAAGAGATAAGTTGAAGTGCACGTAGATTGACTCGAACACTCAAAGCATGTCAAACGAAATTAAAACTTATGAAACATAATTTTGAAATCTATGTTATGTTTTGTGGATTTCCCAGGCATTCATTAATTGGTGACTGGTGCGTGTTAGTTAGAATTTGTCATCATTCTTACACTTTTTATGTATCATTCATTCAATAGCTATAATTGTACTATTCATTGCTCATCCTTATCACTGTTGGAAAGGAATGTAACTGTTCTTTGCCACCTTCACTATATTCTTAAAAACAGAAAGAACTGAATTTAGACACCAGATGGAATTGTGTAAATCAAAATGCTTCCATAATTATTTCCACAACAAGCCATCAAAAGTGTTTAAGTGCAATTAATTACACCAGGTAGCAGCAATGGGCTTCAATTGATTTACCACAAGGTCAGAAGCCTATTTGTGAAGGTCTTGATGTGCACAAAATTCCTTGACATTGTGGCCAAGTTTGTCACCTCTCATTTTGATCTATGGCTGGGAACATTTTGTCGTTCCTCCAAGGGCCTTTGGTAACTCATCATCAAACGAAGTGACCTTTGCTGAAGAGAATCAAGGTGAAAGTCTGTGGTGGGCTCATGATCACTACCAAGTTTTAGGAATAATTTTGGATTGGCTTGGCCCCTTTAGCAAAAGGCTACCAGAATTTCTTAACCTACCAAAATCATCGTCTATTATGGATTATCGGTGACAACCTTTAACCTGTGACATTGGTTTTTGAGGACTTTTTTGGGGATACCAAGATACAAAAGTGGGCTTCCTTCTCCCATTCACACTCCTCTCGTGGTCACTTCCAAGCCAAAACAACCATTCCTAGATCTACATAAGGTGGAACATTGAAGGTGCACAATAGGTAACATAAATGAACAAATTGGTTTTGTATTTGAGTTGTTGAGAGCCAGAGCTATGACTACGACAAAACAAGTAGATTTATACATAAAAATTTTGCCCTCTTCTTGAGACTACGATGAAATTAATAGGTAAATATTTTTTCAGGCTTCCAATCAAACACCCATGAACAACCAAAGCCTTGCAGCAAAGAAGCCCAAATATTTCCACGGAAGGGGAGTGGAAAAATAGTTTATCCTCCCTTGTATTTAGGCAAAACATGCAGCAGCTTAGAAAGTTCAAAATTGACATTTTCGCTGAACTTTATCTACCGAGTGGCCAAGAAGCGAAACCAAGATAAAATGTTCATCTTTCTTGGATTCTTTGACTTCTGTAAACTACACAAATTTTCGGAGGAAAAGTTGCTGCAACTGATTGTGACAAGTGATTTTACTGTGAAATCCAGAACTTGGAGAGGACTTTTGTAACTTTCCTTTTCTTTGAATATGTGAACCACCTAGCTTTCTTCCTTCCATACTCATGGATTACCACTGATATGATAGGATTAGTGGATAATTAGATATCTTAGTTAATTCCTTAGTTTTCCATTTCTCTATTTTACAGATAATTTCCTCTTGTATTGTTAACATTTGTTTGGTAATAAATATTGTTTTATAGACTTCTTGAGAAATCTTCTTAGTCACTTAGACAACACCAATTTGGTATTGGAGTGACCATCTGGGCCAACGTAGGCCTGCTCTCTGTGGAAAGCTTTTGTTTACCCAGATGGATATCTTTTCGAGTACCCTTTTTTCAAGATTAGAGAGGAAATTTCAATAATTTTTGCGAAAGAATGGAATTTTATAGGACACAAGAAGGAAATTCAACGCTAGAAAATCTTCTTTCAGATTTGAATCACGGCCAATGGAGGAGACCAATTGGATCAATTTACAACAAATCAAGTACTTGACAAGGCAAAATTTTGGATAATATAAAGAACGTTAAAAAAAAGCCAAGAAATCACTTGGAGTCGTGAAATTGCACAAGAAACGTCCACAAAATCATGATAAGATTTTGCATAAACCTCCACTGATATGGTAGGATTAGTGGTTAATTAGATATCATAGTTAATTAGGATTAGGTTTAGACTGTTTGGTTAATTTCTTGGTTTATTAGGATTAACATTCGTTTGTTTTCCAATATTCTATAATTAGGATTAGGTTTAGACTGTTTGATTTGTTTCTTGAAATCATAGTTCAATGGAATTACTGTTTTTATTTTTATTTATTGTTTAATTTAATAATGAGAAATGGACATTTCACGGAGAGAACATGAAGGAATATAAGAAGGGCATACAAAAAGGCAGCTCAACTAAATAAGTCAGACCCTATACAGGAAAGGCTGCTAGTTTTAAATAATTAGATCTGATGGATAATTACAAGCTGTTGAAAATTGATGCCCAAGTTGAAGCATTAAGCCTAACAAGTGATTTTCATTTTGATTTGTCATGCAGCTGTGATGGGAGGTGCATGAGGTCCTTTCATGCAACTGAAGAGAATGATGATGAATGTTTGTCACTTGGTCTCTCGAAAGAAGAAGTAGATGTATGCAATATTATATTATTTTTGTTCTATATGCTTGCCTACTCTCTTCGATAATTTTCTTTAATAGATACAAACTTTTTTTTGCAGGCAATTGAAAACTATTTTTGCAAGAATTGCGAGTATAAACAGCACCAATGTTATGCTTGCGGGAATTTAGGTTCATCTGATAAAGCTTCTGGTGCTGAGGTATGGGCTTAATATTGTATACTGAATTGATGTGTTGGATTTGTTGACTTCTTTTTTGACCAGAATCAAAATTGTACATCAACAAAATGAAAAGAGACTATTGCTTAAAGGTACAAACTCCATGGAGGAGCGGAAAACAAAATAGTAAAAAAGACGATTAAAAAACAAGTACGATGCAGAGAAATTTTAAATGATGAATATGAGTTACAAGGACTGCCGTTTTTTTTCTTTCTAGCTCGCTAAATGATCATGTCCTCTTGATATTGATTTCTTCTTTGATTCTAAGGACTGTCGTTTTTTTCTTTCTGTTCTTGCATGGATTTAGAATCTTCGTTATTTTAATTTTAATTTATTTATTTCATTGTTAGTTATGCCAATATCCCATGGCTCCCCTTTTTGGTTCACATAATTTTAGGCAATTGTCTGTCTTTGATCATTACCTAATATGATTTATCATCACTTTTCAGGTATTCCAATGTGTAAATGCAACTTGTGGTCATTTTTATCATCCTAAATGTGTTTCAAAATTGCTTCATCGTGAAAATAAAATTGCTGCTGAGGAACTTGAGAGGAAGATTGCTTCTGGAGAATCTTTTTCTTGCCCTGTGCATAAGTGTTCTGTTTGTGAACTTGGTGAAAATAAGAAAGTACACGAATTACAGTTTGCTGTTTGCCGTCGTTGCCCAAAATCCTATCACAGAAAATGCTTACCAAGGTATCATTTGTATTTCTGTATGGTGAATTGAGTTTTTTTTTTTTTTTTAGTTCTGCTGCTCAAGTGGTTGAGGCATGCGTGGCTTTTTCAGGAAGATCACTTTTGAAGATTCAGACGATGATGAAACCACAACCAGGGCATGGGAAGGGCTATTACCTAATCGCATATTGATATATTGCTTGTAAGAGTGCAGTGATAGCTGTTACTACTATTGATTTAATCAGTATTAGCCTGTTAATGATTTTTTTTTATTTTAATTTGTCCAGAGACCATGATATCAATGAGGACATTGGGACTCCAGACAGGGACCATATTAAATTCCCTGGAATTGAAAAGAGTAAAATTCCCATCCAGCAAAAGAAAATTTCTACAGTTGATACAAGAAAAGGGAAAACAATAGATTTTCGTGGGATTAGGGAAAGAGTTGTATCAAAAAAGGAAAATATGTCAGATGACCATTTTCAGGGAAAATCTGCTGCAAAAGTATCGAAATCATTTGAAAGGTTCTCATCTGAAGGGAAGGTTCTTAGCAAAGAAGCTGAGAAATCATTGTTGGGCTCTGAATCTAGAAAAGTGAAATTAGGTAATGTTTCAAGAAAGTCTTTGAATCAAAATACAGAATCTGTCCGCATGGACATTGATAAGACTATCAAAGGTAAAAAATCCTCAGTTGTAAAGTCTGCCGCATCAACCAAGAGGTCTGATCAAAATAAGGCTTCCAAGGAGGATAACAGTGAACTGGGCAAGTCTGACACCTCTAAGCCTCTGACAAAGAAGTTGAACAGTGGGATGGTTCAATTAGATGCCGATACGGAGAGGAGGTGGCGAACGCATACTACTTAACAATTGGTTTCTGTTTCATTTTTAAAATAAAAAAGGGATAAAGGAATTACGACAGTTCTAAACTCCCATGAATTGCATGTTTACATTTTTTGTAGAACTGACCTGTTCTAAATATCTTTACTTGTGATGTAGGCTAATGGATTTAATGAAAAATGTTGCATCTTCAATTACTTTAGAGGACGTAGTTCAGAAACACAAAGTACCATCTACTCATGCATACTCTTTAAAAAATGTTGTGGACAAGACAATTAAGATGGGGAAGTTGGAAGGTTCAGTTGAGGTACGGAATCATTAGTCTACTTAAAGTGATCTTGTAGTTTCTTACCCTTGAATGGTCTACTGTTTTGGTTGTTAGGCTGTTCGAGCTGCTTTACGCAAGCTTGAAGAAGGATGTAGCATTGAGGAAGCAGAAGCTGTTTGTGAGCCTGAAGTTCTTTATCACATATTTAAGTGGAAGGTGGTAACAATTTCTTATTGCACCGTTCAAAATCACTTTTTCTTTAGGTTTTAATTTTTCTGCATCTTTGACCAATTATTTGAGGAAGCGTAATCTTTCACTGACTATTATTTTGGGTGCTTGAATTCCTGAACTATTTTGTGCTTATATATTATTCCGAGATCTTGCATACTAAGGTTTTATTAATGTTTTGAAAAGGACAGAACTTTTCACTGTAAACGTGAAAAGCCACCAGTAAAATATAGAACCTCCCTTCGGAAGTGATAGGGCAAGGTCCCATGGTCGTGATAATTTTCCTATGGCCTTTTATTAAGACAACTGGCGTCTTTTAAAATGAGGATAAGCTTAGGCGTTGGACTAACTTTGATTTGCTGTGTTTCGAATGGTATCCCTATTTAGGGCTCTGTGCATGGGTTGTAATAATATTGAGAAGCTTATGCGCAATTTCCTTAGGGAAGGGGTGGAAGAAGGAAAAGGGTCGCACTTGGTTTGATGGGTGGTCATTGAGATACCAGTTTACTTGGGGAGGTTGTTTTTAGGCTTGAGAGAAGGGATGTTCGTGTGTGATGAAGGGTTTTTCTTGCAAATCCTTTTTTCTGTAGTTTGTTGAATCCTTCCCCCTTGCGTGAGTTGATTTTTTCTTCTCTATGGAGGATTAAGATTCTAAGGAAAATGAAGTTCTTTACATGACAAGTTTTACATGACCAAGCCAATACTATGAATCAACTTGTGCGATAAATTCCCTCATTAGTTGACCCGTTTTGTTGTATTCTCTATTTAAAAGCGGAGGAAAGCCTAGATCGCATTTTTTGAAATTGCATCTTCTGACGTTTTACCTTTTGCTAGCTCAACACAAGAACACTAGTGATATGATTGATGAGTTCCTCCTCTATTTGACTTTTCATGAAATAGAGTCAGTTCTTATGGGCTTGCTTGGGGGTGTGCTATTTTGTGAGGTGAGCGGAATGACAGAATGTTAGAGGGTTAGAGAGGGAACCTATTGATGTATGGTCCATCGTTAGATTTCATGATTCTTTTCAAATTATTCTTTAGACACCATTTTGTATAGTTGGAGCCCTTTTCTTTAATTGAGCTTTCTTTTGTGCGCTCTCATATTCTTTCATTTTTTTTTAATGAGCTTGGTTAGTCAGTATTAAAAAAATGGGATACAATATGTTAGCATGTGTTGAATTCTTTGTTTCCTTCAGTTAACTACTTCTTGGTTGTAATGAGATACTATTTAACTTTTATTTATTTTATGAATTCCTTTACTGTAGAACAAACTGAGAGTATATCTTGCACCGTTTCTTTATGGCATGCGCTACTCCTCCTTTGGTCGTCATTTTACAAAAGTTGAGAAACTTCAGGAGGTAATACTTATTTTGGTGCTAAGTTTTTCTTTGGCAAATATTTACTTCGGTAATTTTATCTTCAACTGTGGAAGAATGGTCGTGATACTTATTATACTTGTTATATTGTGTGCTCAAGGAACATATTAGGTAATAATAAGATAGACCTGGCCGCAAAATAACAGCAATCCGTTGTTTAAGCCTGATTGTGTACTGCACACTTGGACTCCTGACGACAAGAAACATATGATGGCACACAAACTAGAATTAAGCAGTACAACCTAATTGGATATGCGAGATGGTCTTACCCTCTAAATTTAACCTCCCATGAAAATCAGAGTTATGGGGCATGCTTATTTCTTTGCTGTTATGTGGGGTATTTGACTTGAAAAATAATCGTACAATTTTTAGAGGGTTCAGAGATCTTAGGAGGTGCTAGATTTAAAGCTTCTTTATGGCATCCTTTTATGAGACTTTCTTAATTATCAACCTGGTTTCATTCTTTTGGATTGGAGTCCATTTTTATAGTTAGTTTTGGGATTCCGTTTGTAGACTTGTTTTTTTGCATACACTTGTAGATGCTTTCATTTATTTAAAGCTCAGTTTCTAATAGAAAAGAATATCCAAAGACAGGAAAAACTGCCTCTGTCTCTGTCCCTATCTCTGTCTCTCTCTCTCTCTCTCTCTCTCTCTCTCTCTCTCTTATATACGGTTCATTATATAAACACAGAACAGACTTACAGGTAAACATAATATAAAATAACATTCCCCTAAGTACCTGAAAGGTCCTAAGCACATAAAGCCACGTGTCCTACCTTCTACCTGCCCCTGATAGTTTCTTCAGTTGGGAGACATGTTGAAAATTTGGAAAATATTATTTCCAAGGCAACCTGTCCCACATGGACCCCTTGGATGGCCATGAAATTGACTGTTTTATGGCTATAACCCAAATTCAAGCTCCATCTCTTGCTTATGTTTGTCCGCTAGAATCTTCATACTTTGTTTGGAGAATTATGAGTGGCAGTGTGACCTTATTGCCACAATGCTATAAGATTCAACATTTAGTTGGTCTGATTACTTGTAATTTGTTGGGCCATTATCCACCAAACTCAAAGTTCATCCAAAACAACGGACCTTGGGATAGCTGATGAAAATAAGAGACAAATAGGATGATTTACCATATCAAACGAGAGGTTGAGGAGGTTGCCCATTCAACAGTTACAGAGACTTTACCTAAGTAGAGGTATGGTATGAAGTACACACTTGGCCCAGGAAATCCATCCAATCCACGTTGTTGACTTGTTTTCTACAAGATCGCAAAGATGGGTAAGACAGCAGTTTACCATTTTTCTTTGACCATCCCTTGCAACCACGGCATTTCTTCTTTGATGAATGCTTGAGCCACCAGCATAGCCGTAAATGGGTGTTTATGAATCATACTTCATTAATTGGTCTATGACCTCCAGTATGGGATCCATGCTTTTTCGCCCCCCTTTTCTTTTGGTAGCTCAATTGTGAAATTTCATTCCCCCCCCCCCCCCCCCCCCCCCCCCCCCCCCCCCCCCCCCCCCCCCCCCCCCCCCCCCCCCCCCCCCCCCCCCCCCCCCCCCCCCCCCCCCCCCCCCCCCCCCCCCCCCCCCCCCCCCCCCCCCCCCCCCCCCCCCCCCCCCCCC
>NW_019272022.1:1878778-1896538 GCF_002738345.1 Cucurbita maxima
CCCCCCCCTTTTACCCTGTATTTCTGGAATATGGTAATCATTCATGGAGATATTGGGCCATAGTATGGTAATCCATCAATCAAATTCATGGAGATATTGGGCCATGGTAGTTTTGGCATTAGGTAATTTTTTTTTTTCTTTTACAAGAAACAATTTTGATCACGTGTAAAATTAACAAAAAGGGTGTAAATTCCATGACAACTACAAAATACTTTTTCAGTTGGTTAAAAGAGAGCATAACTATATGAAGCAAAGAGGTTAGACAATTTACCCCACAAAATATCATAATAAATAATAAGGTCGAAGAACACTTCCAAAGTGTTGTTTCAAAAAGACTCTTTGGTTTCTTTCCTTCCGAAGGACCAACAAATACTAACCTTTGGTATAGGGTACAATGGCTACAGCAAATACAAGCCTGGAGACATTGTGCATAGTTCTTTCTTATTGTGTCGGCAGATGGGGCACTTGGATTCAAATTCTTTGACTCCCTTTGTCATGCATTCCCAATCCATGTCTCTTGCGAACAGTTTATCTGTTTTTAGTTCCTGTTGGATGTCTTTCCACAAATTTTAAGTGGTGTTCTTGCCACAACATTTTAATAATATGGAACTTTTTGGCAAATTTACCTTTGAAAGGGCTAACACCATCAGCATGATAGCTTTTTATACGTGAAAGAAGATGTGGATTTCTTTTGGTTCAGTTGTATACATAGGTATGTGTATGTATACATATTTTGGCATAAGAGAATTTCATTGATGCATGAAATATTTCAAGAAAACAACCTTACAATAAAGGGCTTTTGCTGAGTCATATATATTGAGAGAGATTAATGACAAAACGTAGACCTAAGGCAGCAAGGAAAAAAAGGCTATTACTTCTGAAGGCTCATTAAATATTCTGAAGGTGCAAGATTCTTTGGTTGCTTTCAATCTACAAGGACAAAGAGTTACTGATCCAAAAAATTTGGCTTCATTCGTAAGCCCATGAACGCACAGGCATGATTCTTTGACAAACTGGGCATTGTGAGATAAAGATCAATTTTACCCAGCTGCTTGCACCGGAAACTTTTGGCAACAGAATATTGAAAGTTTTTTAAAAAACAGACAACATTGGTCCTAAAAAAGTAGGCATAAGTAGCTCAAATTGGATTATTGGGAAACAGAGAACTGCTCTTTCGCTCCTTATCATTTGTGTTGGTACTCAGTACCTATTAAATAAGTTGAGTACTACCTACTTCTAGGGAAGTTGGTGCTTTATGATATCAATTGTACAATCCTGTTGTTTTGTTATCTTCTAATAACTTTGAACACCAAGAGACAATACAAGAACGTTCCCCCCTTGCTTTCAAGGAATTTTTTGGAAAGGTGTACATTTGCGTTTCTTATGTGTGATAGCAGAAGGAATTTGTTAATTGGCAGTCGGATGTTTTGTCTGTTTAGCGCTATTGTATTTTTTTTTTTTTCTAATTTTCTTTTCTTCTTTTAGTTTTTATGTATTTCTCTCGTTCTCTTTAATTTTTTTCCTTCTGTGGAGTCCTTGTAAACACTAAAAATATCTTCTATGATTCAGATTGTTGATAGGCTTCATTGGTATATACAGAAAGGCGATACAGTAAGTCTATTATGCTCATTTGTATATTATTTAATATGTAGGAGTACAATGTATTATTGCTTTTTTCTTCGTACAATATATTCTTTACATCATTATGATGCTATATGTTACCCTAAATAGTTTTTAGATGTATAGTTTATAGAGCACTCTATAATCTGACAAAACGTGTGAGGTTGAATAGAAAATTATCAATATATATGATTCCTATTCCATTCACTAGAATCTCACATATATATATATATATATATATATATACATGTACGTATGTATTAAATATATGTATATATGTATGTACCTATGTATCTATGTATATAGATGTACATGAAAATTATAAATTAAAGAGCGATATTGGACAAATAACCAATGGTCACATAATTAAGCTAATTACATCATTATAGCCAAATGTACATGCTACAACTCTCCCCTCAAACTATAGCATATATGTTAGTCGTGCTTAACTGGTTATATCTGTAGTCTATTTGTGGTTCTTTATACCTTTGGGTAGATGTCTCCTAATTTCTTTCTAGTTTTTCTCACAAATTTTGTGGATACCAAGTTTTGCAGTTTTTTCATGGAAAAAATGGGACTTCATTGTATTTAGTTTGACAATAAAATGCTAGATTAGAAAGAATATGATATGGTGCTTGATATTGAAGCCCAATTTAAACAACAGTTGATATGTCTATATTACTTAACACACAGACTGTCATCACTTTGTTTCCTGATTCGACATTTAAACTATGAGAGCATCCTCCGCTTTTACTCTTTTTGAGATTACCTCAATGAAATTCTAGATTAACTCTTGTTGGGGGTTTTTTTGTTATTATTTTTCAGATTGCAAGGATTTGTTGCTTTCAGTTTGGGGTTATATAGTTTTTCTTTCAAAGAAAGTTTTAGCTTGTATTTTTCAATTATAAATGAATGACTGTGTTTTTGTTCTAAAAATAAAATTACTAATTTGTACTTGAAATTTCAGGTTTATGTCTAATAGGCTCATGAACTTAAAATAGTATCTTTATCCCCGGACCTTCAATCTTGTGTCTAATCAGTCTTTGAATTTTATAAGTGCAAAATAGACCCCCCAAACTTTCAATATTGAACACAGTAGGATCCTAAATTTTCAATTCTTTGTCTACTAGGTTTGTGATCTTTTTAAAAAAATGATAAAATAGGTTTAAGACCTGTTAGACATAAAATTGGAAGTTGGAGGACATAATAGACACAATTTTTAAATAGTTCAATGAAAAAAAAAACAATCACTTTTGTTCCTAACTTTTTGCAATTTTCTTAATTTTGAAATGTCCTATTTTTGTTTCTAGGATTTCATAAAAAATTGTAAATTGTTATTGCATTATCACAACAATTTCAGATTGCACCCAAGGGAAATTTTAAGCCGCCAATTTTCAAATTCGATATCATGCTTGATATATGTCACTTAAAACACAAGTATGCTTGAAACACAAGTAAGCAAGGTATGGGTAATTTTGTTGTCAAACCTATACAAAACTTAAGGTATAGGAAACTACTGACTGTAAGAAGGTGTGGCTGGCACTAATAGTTTGGATTTGCTCTGCATTTCTTTTATATTGAGCTCGTACCCAACTTTTCTTAATTTCTCAACATCTTCCAGCCTTGTAGGGGATGTTTGTGACACCAAAGGGATAACGTCTCCCAAATTGATGTTGTGGCCACTTTAAATACTGGTGGCATCGTTTGTTTGTCTCACAAAATGATCGGAGATTTCTTTTTGGGTTCTAGTAATGTTTTTCGTAGATCTTTATTTTGCAACCCACCTGTGTTCCTGCCAATTTTATGATCGCATCATGTTAATGTTTCTGTTTCATTTTTATTTTTTGTCATAATTGAGTCTTGCTGCATACTAAAGTTTTTCCCATAAACAGATAGTGGATTTCTGCTGCGGTGCTAATGATTTTAGCATTTTAATGAAGAAAAAACTTGATGAGACGGGTAAACCATGCTCGTACAGAAACTTTGACTTTATTCCACCGAAGGTATGCCAACCCAAACTTTTACATTTTAAGTATGTTGAAGTCATATCTGTTGTCAACTTTATTAAGCTGTATGGATACAACATGGCGTTATTTTAATGCTGATTTGGATGTGTTCTTAGGGAAAAAGGGTAAAAGGATGTCATAAAATTATTAAAATGAACATTATGTTGCTTTATGGATAATGTGCGTTGATTTTACTTTATCAAGGCATTTACTCGTACTCTCATGATTGCCAGTTATTTGTTTACTATTGACTTTGGAACTCTTTTGCTCAATGAGATTGCTTCTTTTAGCATCTGTTATGAGACTTTTGCGCTTCTTTTCATCTCAGTGGCCTGGACCTTGATTTCTACATTTTATAAAGTTTGTTGTGCATCTTGATTGCCGGATATTGTTCATGGCTATTCTTGCAGAATGATTTCAATTTTGAGAGAAGGGATTGGATGACTGTGCAACCCAAGGAATTGCCTAAAGGATCTCAATTGGTGAGAACAATTGCCCTCGTGTTTGCTTTTTGAAGATATGTTTTAAAGAAGTTTTTAAGTAAATTTTATAAATATAAAATGTCAATGGATGAATTAATTTATTTTCATTAGTAAGCATGGTAGATCTTAATAATCTTTAATTCAAGTGAGATATTAACTACTTTTGACTTATTAAGTATACAGAGGGATGAATTTTCTTCGTATGTAGTTTGAATTGAAAATTATTGACTTTTAAAATATTACATTCCTACAAGATTATTTGGCTTGTACTTTATCATTCAAATTAAATAAAAAGGTTGGTGACATATTTAAATCAGTAATTCTAGGATAAGGGATTTGAAGGGCTTTTGCTATATTTTGTTCGATGTCAATGCGTAATTAATAGAACATTGATTTATATATGATGGCATACATGTTTGGATCTCTGTGGCTTATAATAAAATGTAGCTGACTGCCTCCCTCGTACCTCGCAAGAGTAGATCATGGGGCTAAATCCTCCATTTGGAGTTAAAGCTGCTTTGGCAAACAAGTTCGTTGATAAGGCTCTCGAGTTTAAGCCAAAGCTCGTTATTCTTATTGTTCCTCCTGAAACCGAGAGGTAATGGTGGTCGGTTTCACCTCGGCATATCTTAGCACTTCCTTAGATGTTGTATGGAAACAAAGCACTTGATGACATTTTTGATGACTCGTATTATATTTTCTACTGTAGGTTGGATAAAAAAAAGACTCCTTATGACCTGGTTTGGGAGGATAATGAGTTTTTGTCAGGAAAGGTATTGCAATTAGCAAGATCCTGTTGCAGTTTCTTGTATGTTATTGAGATAGGACTCTGATTCCCTTTTTTCCTTCTCAGTCATTTTATCTTCCTGGATCTGTCAATGCAAAAGACAAGCAGATGGATCAGTGGAATGTCAGGCCACCTGTGCTCTATTTGTGGAGTCGTCGTGACTGGGCCGATAAACACAAAGACATAGCACAAGAGCACGACCATCTCCGCCCCCGGAAACAAGAGGAATCAGAAAAAGAGAAGACTTCTGATACCTCAAGGGTGAGGCAACCAGAGGAATCTGAAAAGGGAAAGAGTTCTGATTTGTCTAGGCTAAGGCAAAAAGAGGATTCAGGAATGGGATTAGGATCTGAAACCTCAAGGCCAAATCAAATGGAGTCGGAAAAGGGCCGAAGCTCCAAAACTTCTGATGATCATATTCATCTCAATGATACATTCCTGTTGGAATCTGTAATGTCAGCAGATGAACCAGAAGATTCCAAGAGTGGATCGGTCTCCTGTGACGTTCATAAAAATGGGTCCATGAAAGCATCGAAGAGGGATAACGACAGAGAGAGTCATGACAGTCGAGACCGCCGTACTAATCTGTCTCCTGAGGCTCCAAGAAAGAGGCAGCGTTTCGAAGAAATACCTAGAAGAGGTGATGGTGAGACATCAGAAGAGAGCCGACGTGATGGTAAAAGGCCTTCTCCAAATGTGAGTGATCGTAGATCCTCGTTGGCTGGTTTATTGTCCAGTTCTGAGGTGGGAGGGATTGGACATCAGCAGTCGGGGTCGACTAAGCCTGGTTTCGATGCTAACTTCCAAGCTGCTAATAAAGCAGCAGCACGAACTAGCGTAACTAACGACGTTGCTCGATATGCTGCTGTGGGAGGAATTGGACATCAGCAGTCGGGGTCGACTATGCCTGGCCAGAATGCCAACTTCCAAGCTGCTAATGAAGCAGCACGAAGTAGCGCAACAAACGACATTGCTCGATATGCTGCTGTGGGAGGGATTGGACATCAGCAGTTGGGGTCGACTGTGCCTGGCCAGAATGCCAACTTCAGAGCTGCTTATGATGCAGCACGGACCAGCTCGACGGATGCCATTGCGAGAAAGTACAACCAGGAGCCTCATCTAATTGGGACAAGTGGATGGTCAAACAATACAAGCCTCAGTTCTGAAATTGGGTCTAGACACTTTGAGGACCGTATCATCGATCAAATGGGACGACATGCTGATGGCCTTAATTATGCACCCTACACTACTGGGCACAACGCATACACGAGGGACTTAGAAATACGATCACAACTTCGTCGTTACGGGAATATGGATACCGATAATTTAAGAAGCAATTATCAAGCTGGACCTGAACCTGGGTATATTAACAGGATTGGGTCATTCCCACCTACCTATGGGCATCTGGGTACGCCCTCTGAACCATCTCACTGGATGAACACTTCAGCAACGCAACGATACATGCCTCGACTCGATGAGTTGAACCACACCAGATTGGCAGGAATGGGCGCTGGGCATCAGATGAATGGCAGTGGCACTATCGACCCGAGATCTCACCTGCCCCCTGGTTTCAGGGGTGCGCCACAGGGGTTCGCTTCTGGTCCTCAGTACCCATATTCAAACCAGAATTCTGCTGGCTGGCTTAACGAGTAGGCTGCACCTGCACCCGCACCCGCACCCGCACCCTACTCTAAATCTTGCTCACCTTACAGCAACTGTAATGCTTTTTTTGGCCAAGAAACTATTACTGGATGGATGCTGTACATGACCGTGTATTAACTACAATATAATTATAAATACTAATAATTAAAATTTCTAACTTATTTTGCAGTCTATAAACAATTTAATTTTGAATATTTAAGGAATTGATTTTAAATTGGGTCAGCTCAGTTGTTCTAATGAGACCCATATTTAACCTTGGAAGATTAATGGTGGGAGTGTAGGTGGAAATATAATATTAATTAAAATGTTAATCATTTACCTTAAAAAATGATTATGAAAAATATAAATAAATAAATAAAGATATGAGTAACATAATAAATATAGAAAAATATAAATAAATAAATAAATAAAGATATGAGTAACATAATAAATATAGAGAGAACGAAACTTCATAGAGGGGTAAATTTGTAAAAACAAAAAACAATAAACAAGAAATTCTAAATTCATCTTGATTTTTGCTTCTAAATTTAATAGATATTGTTTGGTTTGCTTTCGTTTACCTCTCTTCACCGCCGAAGATTGATACCCTCTATTTGCTCTAATTGAGTAGAAGTATACAGAGCTTGGGTTAGGTTGGGTTGGTGACCGGAACAACCTAAATAAAGTTCACAACTCAATCCAACCCAACACTATATTTTCGAATCGGGGCTGTGAATTTCCTTTTCTAATTATTTTGTAAAAAGTCGTACTTATCCGCATATATATTACAAACTAAACTCTCGTAAAATTCAAATTTCAAACATTCACAAGTTAATACACCACTGACATCCATATAATTAATACGTCTAATAAAAAATAATTTTCCTATGAGATTTTTTTTTAACCTAATAAAATAATATATTAAAAACTACTATAAATTACTCTATGTATATTATCCAATTATTAAACAAATGACTGCATATTTTGCTAAATAGGACCGAGATTATATTCTTCGTCCCCACTTTTGTCTTGCTAAATACCCGTTTTGTCTTGTATCACTTTAAATATGGAAGACTATGTTGTAATATATTAAACATGGTACGTTTTTTCTCTGGGAAATTTCACTCTGATTTTCACAAAATGAAATAAAAGGAACCGACTAGGGGATTTAGTTTTAATAATAATTTTGATTATTTTATTTACCATTTAATGTTAAAAACATTTCTTTCCAACATCGACCGCACTTGAAAAATATTAAGGAAGGAGAATGAAAGATTACGAGCCTTGTTTTAGGATGGCAACTGTGCTTCTTCTCGATTAGAGAAGTAAAACAGGGAGTGCACGTTATAACCTTCAAATAGTTGGTGATCGACATTCTATATCATAACCTTCAAATAATTTAATTGAATTTTCTTATCGATAATACTAACTTTTCTCAAAATGCAGACGCGTCCGTTTATATAATTAAATATTAAAAAAAGTAAAATAAAAAAATGAAATTAATATTTAAAAAAAAATAGTTTATTGGATCTCAAGGATTAGATATTGACAGATACAACTCATAAATGGTTTGAAAAAAGTAATAAATAATTAAATAAAATAAAATTTAAAAAATTTAATTTACCAAAATATTTTAGGATAAACATGGTTTTATCTGTGTCGTTTTGATCCCCTCCATCTTCCTCGCAACGAAAATGGCAGATGGCCATTCAACACTACCACCGACCTCCGCCGCCGGAAACCTAATGGACGGCGAACTATCCAGCCTCCTCCAGGTATGGTCCATTGCCATTGCTCTCATTTGCTATTCTTACTATGTAGCTTCCAAAATCGCTAAGGGACTTCCCCGGCTCCTCTCTCTCTTCCCCGTCCTCTTCATCTTCCTCCTCCTTCCTCTCAATCTCCACTCCTTCCATTTCGGCGGTCCGACTGCCTTCTTCCTCGCTTGGCTCGGCAACTTCAAACTCCTCCTCTTCGCCTTCGATCTCGGTCCTCTCACCTACTTGCCACTCCCAAGCCTCCTCCACTTCGCCGCCGTGCTCTGCCTTCCGATCAAGATCAAGAAGCAAAAACATCCTGAAGAATCTAAGAATCGAAGAATCGTAGAGCCGATTGTTCTTTCCGTCAAGATTTTGCTTCTAGCGATTATCATTCGGCTTTACAGTTACCGAAATCGTATGAATCCAGCGATGATTTTCGTTCTTTACTGTCTCCATATGTACATCGGCATCGAAATCGTTCTCGCTCTGTGTTCACTTCCATCGAGAGCGATGATTGGAGAGCCGATCGAACCGCAGTTCAACAAGCCGTATCTCTCCACGTCGCTTCAGGATTTTTGGAGTCGTCGATGGAATCTCATGGTTCCAAGTATTCTACGCCCGGCCGTATACGATCCCACCCGTTCCTTAACTTCCCGCATTTTCCGGCCCAAGTGGGCCCAATTTCTGGCCATGGTGGTTACGTTTGCTGTCTCTGGCCTTATGCACGAGTTGATGTATTATTACTTCACACGTGTCGCTCCCACATGGGAAGTCACGTGGTTCTTTGTCCTGCACGGCGTGTGCACTGCGGCGGAGGTGGCGGCGAAGGCTGCGGTGACGGGCCGGAAAATACGATGGCGGGTTCCCCGGGTGTTGTCGGGGCCGATGACGGTGGGGTTTTTGATAGCGACGGCGAGGTGGCTGATGTTCCCTCAGCTGATTCGAAATGGCGTTGTTGAGAGCACAATCGGTGAGTATTATGTTCTAGTCAACTTTATGAAAGACAAATTTGTTTGAACAATTTTAGAAAAAAAAAATGTTTTTTTTTAATGCTTTCAATTGTAATGATGTAATTAATCAATTTTGTTTTTTTTATTTATTTTGTATTTTAAAAATTAGTTTCACTTTAATAATTTTTATTTTAACATTTTATTTGTTGACCTTAATAAGTTACGATAGTGATTTAAATGTGGTATGTCTTTATCTAATATGCCAACTGTGATAATTTCACGAGTAATGACGGTTACTAAAATCAAATAATTATTAAATGTTTGAAATATTTGTTTTATCATAAAATAGATAGGAATGAAAAGAAAAAAAATTACAAATGATTTAACATTAATTTAGACTTTCTCTATTTTTTTATTATTTATTTTATTTGGGTAGGTATTAAATAATAAATTTAATCTTAGAAATTGAAATTTTAAATAAAAATATATATTATTTAATTAAATTTATAAATATAAATTATTTCAAAGAAAGAATCTCAAGTTTAAATTTTTAAGAAATATTTTCAATATTAAGTAAAAATATTAAAAGCAAAAACGAGTGAAATTGGAAACCCGTGAACGAGTATAAATAAGAAGATTTGACATCGATATTTACAAAAAAAAATGTCCATCAATATTATATTTTGTTGATATATCTGTAAAATTAAAATCTTGATGTCGATATTTATCATAAAATAAAATAAGTTAAGAGCGGGATCTTAGCATTAAAGTTAATAAAAATGTTTGGATTTCCTTATCTTATATTTAAAATAAAATTTAAAAAATACTTTTATAATTAGTTTTGAATGGAAACCTCTAATATTTTATTTTAAAAACATCATTTATCTCTAAAAAAATATATTTCAAAATTATAACTTTTATAAATAAAAAATAAAAAGGACAATTTTTTTAAAAAACCTTAAAAAATCCAACTTTTTTGTTCAAAGATATTTTTTTGAAATATTATTAAAAATTTAAGGATAATTTTGAAATAAAATAGATACATTAGAGTTTTTTTTTTTTATTTTTAAATTTAAGTGTATTATTAAATCTTTTAAAAATTCAATGATATTTTTCCGCTACTATTTTTATTAATTTAGCCTAAGTTTGATAATAAATTTTGAAATAAAACTTTAATCGAGTTTTTTCAAATTATTTTTAGTACCAATTGTAATTAGCTACTAATGGGTATTAATTAATTAATTTATAAACTCTTAATTATAAATTATTATGTTATACAAAAATTAAATAAGTTTATAAAGTGAAATATTTTATTTTTCAATATATTTCGATAATTTCAATCAAAGAAAAAGACGTAAATAACTTTCATTTCACATACCCCGCCGCCGCCTTACATTCCCCAATAACTGCAGCCACCACGCCAGTCTTCAACAGCGGCGGAAAGAACAACCACGCGGCGGTGATCACCACAAACGCCAACGTCAACGGCCCGGCAACCGCCCAATGAAGCCGCCAATTTTCTCCCAACGCCATCTTCACCCAAAATTCCACCACCACACAAACCCCATGAAGCACAAAAAACCCAGTGACTGTTGACTCTGGCAAATCGGATGTCGACGGAAAAAATTGGCCGAAGGTTTCTTCGAAGGAAAAATTAGCGGAAGTAAAAGGAGAGAGAGAGAGAGAGATTCGCTGGTAATGCTGAAGACTCGATATTTTTTATTTTACATCCGTTGAATGGTTTAAATAATAAATCTAATTACAAAAATAGAAAAACCAAATATACACAAATAGAATAAGTGGACGAAGACTCCGCCACTCTGCCAAAACAATGGCCCCTAGAATCACGCTCCTCCATTCGCGTGAACTCATATGTTTTTTACAAACCTAACTAAATAAGGCAGAGCTTTTATTTAACAATCTCCTCCTAAAAGCTGTACCTTATTATTTGAACTCCGATCTTTGAGCGTAGTTCTTCAAATTTCACCCGCGCCAGGGATTTGGTGAAAATGTCTCCAAGTTGTTCCTCTGTTCGGATGAAATCAATTTTGATGAGCCCTCGATCTGCACATTCTCGAATGTAGTGGAATCTGATTTCTATGTGCTTGCTCCGGTCGTGCAAAACTGGATTTTTGATCAGGGAGATCGTAGCTTTGTTGTCTATGTATAGCATTGGTGGATCGCTTTCTCTCCCGATGATTTCTTCCATTAGTCGTGCAAGCCAGATCCCTTGAGTTGCTGCCATCGAAGCGGCGATGTATTCTGCTTCGCAGGAAGACAAAGCAACTACCTTCTGTTTTGTTGATTGCCAGCAGATCGCGCCGCCTGAGAGAAAGTAGATCATTCCGCTGGTGCTCTTACGATCATCAACGTCACCGGCCATATCACTATCGCTGTAGCCGACCAGTTTGAGTTTCTCCTTTTCGCTCCCAGCGCAGTATCTTACGCCCCAGTCTCTGGTTCCGGCTACATAGCGCAGGATGCGCTTGACAGCCACTAGATGCTCCTCCCTAGGTGCTTCCATAAACCTACTCACATATCCAACAGAATAAGCAAGATCAGGACGAGAGTTTACCAGATAGCGCAGACTCCCGACAATGCTGCGGTAATTGGTGGAGTCGACTGTCGTCGTAGTGCCGGCCTTCCTTAGTTGAAGTCGGGCCTCCATTGGCGTCCTGGTAGGATTACTGTCCACAAGCCCAGTTGTGTCCAGCAGCTTTCTCGCGTATGCACTTTGGCAGATGGAGATGCCGGAAGAGTTCTGTTGCACTTCGATGCCGAGGTAGTAGCTGAGCACACCGAGATCGCTCATCTCGAAGTTTTTCGACATCTCCTTCTTGAACCTTCCGAGGACTCCCACGTCGCCTCCAGTGATTATGAGGTCGTCGACGTACACTCCCACGATCAGTCGCTTTTTGCCGTGGCCGTACGTGTACATGCCATGCTCAGAGGCACAACGTTTGAAATTCAGTGACAGTAGGGTACTGTCGAGCTTCGCGTTCCAGGCTCGTGGGGCTTGTCGAAGCCCGTAGAGTGCTTTGTGCAGGCGCAGTACCTTATTAGGGTTGTCGTTATCCAGGAAGCCAGGTGGTTGTCGAACATAGACGGTCTCCTTCAACTCTCCGTTAAGGAAAGCAGACTTTACGTCCATATGGTGAACCTCCCAAGAGTGATGTGCTGCAATTGCCAGCAGGAAACGAACGGATTCTAACCTTGCTACTGGCGCAAATACCTCTTCGAAATCCACTCCTTGCTTCTGGACGTAGCCCTTCGCCACCAGACGAGCCTTGTGCTTCACAACTTCTCCTTTTTCGTTGCGCTTCAGTTTGAAGACCCATTTGAGCCCTATGGCTCGGTGTCCCGGTGGCATATCCTCCAGACTCCACGTCTGGTTCTCAGTGATGGATGTCATCTCCTCCTGCATTGCCTTCCGCCAGCACGGGTTCTTTTCTGCTTCGGCGAAGGTGTTTGGTTCATCTGCACTGACGGCATGTAGTTCGGCCACTTCCTCGAGCTCGCGCGCTGCTAGTCCAGGTGGTTCACCTCCTCCCACTAGGTCATCCATCCTCCGGTACCTAGCCTCCAGATCAGTATCGTGATCGGCATCCAGCGTCGAATCCGCAGTCCGTGGTGTTGCGAATTCCACTGGTTCAGGTGGTGCACCTGCTGGCGGCGGTGACGTCTCCTGATGCTGGGCTCCTCCTTCTTCAGGCTCAGTGACGAGGTACTCCACCGTGAATTGATTTGGATTACGGTCTGCCTCGATCACGTCATTCCACTGCCAGAAGGTGCTTTCGTCGAAGACGACGTCGCGAGACACGTGAGCTCGCCCCCCCACAGGATCATAGAGTCTGTACGCCTTGCTCCCGGGTTCGTAGCCGATGAAGACGACCTTCAGCCCCCTGGGATCGAGCTTGGCGAGATGGGGACGTGTTACCTTCATGTATGCGACGCAGCCGAACACGCGAAAATGATGTACTGTTGGTTTTTTGTTGTACCAGGCTTCATATGGCGTCTTCCCGTCGAGGCTTCGGGTTGGTGACCGATTGAGGAGATAGACAGCCGTCATTACTGCCTCTCCCCAGAATCTCCCAGGCATCCCGGCCGTCACCAACAATGACCTCGCTGTCCCGACAATGGTCTGATTTCGGCGCTCTACCACTCCGTTCTGTTGGGGGGAGTAGGGCGCCGTTAGGTGCCGTTGTATGCCGACCTCATCGCAGTACTTACTGAAACTTGCCGAGGTGAATTCTCCGCCACGGTCTGTGCGCAGCACTCGCATCTTCTTCTCACATTCGGCCTCCGCTCGCGCTTTAATGCGCTTAACCGCCTCTGCCGCCTCACTTTTCGCTTGCAGCAAAGTCAGCCACATGAAGCGGCTTTTGTCATCGACTAACAGGAGGAAGAGACTCTTACCGCCTGGGGTCGCCGGCTTGATGGGCCCGCAAGTATCGCCGTGTACAAGCTCCAATGGCTCATCGGCTCGGTAGGCTGTTCGAGACGGAAAGGGTGTGCGCCTCTGTTTGCCGATGAGGCACCCGTCGCACAGCTTGTTCACGCCTTTGATTTCTGGCAAGCCGTGCACCAACTCCTTCTTCTGTAACTTTTCTAGGGCAGGAAAGTTTAAGTGTCCGTACCTTGCGTGCCACCTCCAAGATACCTCTTCGGTCTTGGCCGAGAGGCTAACGGGTTGGTCTATCTCTAACTCCAGGATGTAAAGACGGTTTGTGGTTCGTCTTGCCTGCGTGAGCAGCCGTCGTTGATTATCGCAGATTTTCAGTAGTCCGCGCTCGATGGAAATGAAGCAGCCTGTCTCATCGAGCTGACCCAGGCTCACAAGGTTAGCCTTGAGCCTCGGGATGAAGTAGACGTCGGTCAGCTTGCGATGCTCGCCTCCCTTACTGACGAACAGGATGGTGCCGCGCCCTTCGATCTCGACGACGGAGCCGTCGCCGAATTTCACCGTCCCACGGATCCCCGAGTCGAGCTCGGAGAACGCAGATCTAGCCCCGGTCATATGGTTTGTTGCCCCTGTGTCAAGGATCCATTGCTGGTGCTCGTGTTGCTCGTCCCTTTCGCCGATCTGAGCGAACACTCGCTCCTCCTCCAGTTGAATTGGCTCCCCAGTTGGTGCCAGCTTTGCTACGCCCAACTGGAGCTCTTTCTTGGGTTCAAGATCGTCGTCGGAGTTGGAATCGAAATTGGGGACGCATGCGGTTACCATGAAGAGAGCTGGCTCGTCCTCCTCGGATTGAGCCACATGGGCCTGGGCCTTTTCGGCCTTCTCCTTATTCCTCAGCTTGCTCCAGCAATTTCTGCCCAGGTGTCCTCTCTTCCCACAGTTCGAGCAATGGATCGGCCTGCCATTGGTCGACTCCTTCTTTTGATTCTCATCTTTCCCGCGCGTGCGCCCGTGGGACATCCATGGCTTCTTACCGCCTTTGCGGCTGGAGGAGGACCCGTTGCTCTCGCCGGTGTTGTCGCGGAGCTTTAGGCGTGCAAGCCATTCCTCCTCCGTGAGGAGTAGACGGCCCTCCTTGTCAACAGCTGAAGTGATATTCTTCTTCCGCTGCTCGACGTTACGTAGTCTTCCGGTCACCTCTTCCACTGTTAGGTCGTTCACGTCAAGCAATGTCTCGATTGAAATCGCGACTTGCTCGAGGTGATCGGGAACGACCTGCAACATCTTCTTCACGATTTCTGTCTCGCTGATGCCACCACCGAGGGTGGTGATGCTGTTGGCGAGCCCCGTGATCCGCATTGAAAAATCATCGACGGATTCGCCGTCCTTAAAGCGAATCTCCGAGAGCTCCTTTCGCAGTTGCTCGATGTTGGATTCCCGCACTCGCTGTACACCGACCCGACGGGATTTGATTCCCTCCCAGGCCGATTGTGCGGTGCGCTTGGTGGAAAGAGAAGCCAGCATCTCTGGGGGCACAGATCGTAATATGGCGGCGAACGCCAGCCGATCCTCCCGGTACTCGATTGTTTCTCCTTCCTCTGGCTCGACAGCGTGCCATAACCCTTGCGCCTGTAGGTTAACACGCATCAACAAGGCCCACTCGTTGTAGTTGGACCTTGTCAACATCGGGTACTGAACGACGGCGGTCGTTGTCTCTCTGATCACTCGCTCAACAACTACTCGACGCCCGTCATCACGATGTCGGCCACGGCCTCTTCGTGGTGGTGATGGAGATGCCGGCACTTGGCGGCGTGGAGGAGTGAGCGAGCCTGCTTGAGATGGGCCCCACGATGTATTTATTTTTGTGCTTTGCATTTTCTTCTACTCGAACCTAAGACCTGTGTGTTATTAGATCGACGCTCTAACCACTTGAGCTATTCAACTTGATTGTTGATAGGTTGGCTCTTCTGTGATGGTATACTACCGATCGCTTCAACCAGGCTCTGATACCACTTGTTGACTCTGGCAAATCGGATGTCGACGGAAAAAATTGGCCGAAGGTTTCTTCGAAGGAAAAATTAGCGGAAGTAAAAGGAGAGAGAGAGAGAGATTCGCTGGTAATGCTGAAGACTCAATATATTATTTTACATCCGTTGAATGGTTTAAATAATAAATCTAATTACAAAAATAGAAAAACCAAATATACACAAATAGAATAAGTGGACGAAGACTCCGCCACTCTGCCAAAACAATGGCCCCTAGAATCACGCTCCTCCATTCGCGTGAACTCATATGTTTTTTACAAACCTAACTAAATAAGGCAGAGCTTTTATTTAACAGTGACCTCCCAAGTCGGAATCGCTCCGGTGACATAGTAAAACACCAGCTCATGCATCAGCCCCGACACCACAAACGTCGCAAACACCGCCACAACCGCCGCTCTTCGCCGCCCCACAACGCCGCTCACGGCGGCCCTAACCGGCAAAAATACAGACCATCTCAAAGTATTCGAAACCAACAAGTTCCATCTCCTCCCCCAAAAATCCCGGAGCGACGTCGCCAAATACGGCTCGTTCGACGGCGGTTCGAGCTCGATTCCAAAACCCCATCTCACAAACGTATTACAAATACCCAAAACAACATCAATAAACAAATACAGAGACACGCAGTAAAAACAGAGCATAGTATTCGGGGACAGATTTTGGGCGAAATCATCGCCGGCGACCAAGACGGCGAAGAGAAACCCCTTCGCCGGCAGATTGAGCGGCAATTTGGGGGAATCGATGGTCTTCAACGGTGGATCCGTGGGTTTTTGAGGATTTTGAGGATCTGGGTCGTACTGATTTTGCTTGATTCTGATCGGGTAACAAGCGATTGAGACGAACAGAGGAAATGACAATGGTGGGTCGGAAAATAGAGGGCCGGAATCGAAGCAGAACAGAAGGAGCTTGAAGGAGGCGAGCCAGGTGATGAAGAAGGCGACGATTCCGGCGAGGAGGAGGGAGGAGAGAGGGAGAGGGAGGAGGGTGTAGAGAGAGAGGATTGGGAGGAGAGAGAGAAGCCTTGGCAGACCTTTGGGGAGTTTTGAGGAGATGAAGTAGGAGTAGAGTAAAGAGGCAAGAACGGCGGCGGAGATTTTGAGTAAGGTGTAGAGATCCGCCGCCATGGGAGGGATTTTGGAGCTTTGATTTTGTTACAGAGACGAGGGATTCATTGGGGGAGGAAAATGCCCTTAAGATGTTGAATTTTAACATTTCCATAAATGTCCACCTCTCCTTTCAAATTTCTACCAAATTTTCACATATAGGTTGTGTTAAGGATAGTTGACCGTTCATTAAGGCAAATATCTAGATATTTGCCTTACATTACGTGTTACCATATTTTCTCTTTTACTAAATGCAAATATATTGTATTCATTTATTATTCTTTCCTTTTATCGCTATTTCCTTATTATTTGTAATTTACCTTATTTCTGTATTCTGTAAATGATTATAAATAAGAGAACTCTCACCACCATTTGGGCGTGGTGGATTAATCAAACATTAACATGGTATCAGAGCCCTTTCGGTTTAACAACCCTGATCCTTTCTTCTCTATGGCTTCCGAATCTTGTTATCATCTTCTTCCTTTCAATACTCTAATCCATATGATCACCATCAAACTTTCTTCCTCCAATTATCTTCTTTGGAAAAGCCAACTTCTCCCTCTTCTTGAGAGTCAAGACATGCTGGGCTATGTCGATGGAACTATGGTTCCACCACCTCGCTTTGAACCAGAAACCTCCTCAACATTCAACCCCAAATATTTGGCATGGAGAGCAGCCGATCAACGACTTCTCTGTCTCCTGCTCTCCTCTCTCACTGAGGAAGCCATGGCTGTTGTCGTTGGTCTCTCTACTGCACGTGATGTTTGGCTTGCGTTGGAAACTACGTACAGCCATCAGTCAAAAGCTCGTGAACTGAGACTCAAGGATGACTTGCAGTTGATGAAACGTGGCACAAAACCTGTTGCTGAGTATGCCCGTGCCTTCAAAAAAATTTGTGACCAACTTCATGCCATTGGCAGACCCGTCGAGGACATTGATAAAGTGCATTGGTTCCTTCGTGGACTCG
>NW_019272022.1:1896880-1901119 GCF_002738345.1 Cucurbita maxima
TTTTTATTGATGATTATTCTCGATTCACTTGGTTTTACCCTTTAAAATTTAAATCTGATTTTTTTGATATTTTTCTTCAATTTCAAAAATTTGTGGAAAATTAATATTCTTCTCGTATCAAGGTATTTCAAAGCGATGGTGGTACCGAATTTACTAGTACTTGTTTCAAAACTCATTTACGTAATTCTGGCATCCACCATCAACTCTCTTGTCCATATACACCTGCTCAAAATGGTCGTGTTGAGAGAAAACATCGTCATGTGACTGAGACTGGCTTGGCCCTTCTCTTTCACTCTCATCTTTCTCCTCGTTTTTGGGTTGACGCCTTCAGCACTGCAGCTTATATTATCAACCGGTTGCCTACTCCACTTCTTGGAGGTAAGTCACCCTTTGAACTCCTTTATGGCTACACTCCACATTATGACAATTTTCATCCCTTTGGTTGTCGTGTTTATCCTTATTTGCGTGATTATATGCCTAACAAGCTTTCTCCCCGCAGCATTCCTTGTATTTTTTTGGGTTATAGTCCTGTTCATAAAGGGTTCCGCTGTCTTGATCCCGCCACCACTAAGCTATATATCACCTGCCATGCTCAATTTGATGAAACTCACTTTCCTGCTATCCCTAGCTCCCAAGCCCAACCTCTTTCCACTATTCCTATTTCAAATTTCTTGGAACCACATCTTCATCATATTGATTCATCCCCCCCTACCACTTCATCACCGCACATTCCTCAATCCAGTTCATCCCCGTGTGATATTTGTTCTGACCTTGTAGATGAGTCTGTGCAGGTTGATACTTCTCTTGCAGGTTCCACTTTGTCACCCTCGACTTCTAATTCAACCTCTATTGAACCTCCTGTTGATTTCTCTTCTTTGAGCACTCATCCTATGATCACACGCGCCAAAGCTGGTATATTCAAGACTCGTCATCCAGCAAATCTTGGTATGTTGGGCTCATCTGGACTTCTCTCTGCTCTTCTTGCATCCACTGAGCCAAAAGGATTCAAATCTGCGGCTAAGAATCCTGCTTGGGTGGCTGCCATGGATGAAGAAATTCGAGCGTTACAACAAAATGATACTTGGACTTTGGTTCCTCGCCCTGCCAACACCAACATCGTGGGCTCTAAATGGGTGTTTCGTATTAAATATTTGCCCGATGGATCCGTCGAGCGTTTCAAGGCTCGTCTCGTTGCCAAAGGTTATACTCAGGTTCCTGGTCTTGACTACACTGACACTTTCAGTCCAGTTGTCAAAGCTACCACTGTCCGTGTTGTGCTTTCTATTGCAGTCACAAATAAATGGCCTCTTCGACAACTTGATGTCAAGAATGCTTTTCTCAATGGAACGCTTATTGAACGTGTTCATATGGAACAACCTCCTGGGTATGTTGATCCTCGATTTCCAAAGCATGTTTGTCTATTAAAGAAAGCTCTCTATGGCTTAAAGCAAGCTCCTCGTGCTTGGTTTCAGCGTTTTAGCTCATTTCTTCTCACACTTGGGTTTTCTTGTAGTCGCGCTGACACGTCCCTTTTTGTCTTTCATCAGCAATCTAACCTTATCTATTTGCTTCTTTATGTTGATGACATTATTGTTACCGGCAACAACTCATCTCTTATTAACAGCTTTACTCGCAAGCTTCATTCTGAGTTTGCTACCAAAGATTTGGGTTCTCTCAGTTACTTTCTTGGTCTTGAAGCTTCACCCACTCCTGATGGTCTCTTTATCAGTCAGTTAAAATATGCTCGAGATATTCTTACTCGTGCTCAGTTGCTCGATAGCAAACCAGTTCACACTCCCATGGTTGTTTCTCAACACCTGACTGCTGATGGTTCTCCTTTCTCTGATCCTACTCTCTACAGATCTCTTGTTGGCGCCCTTCAGTACTTGACTATCACGCGTCCAGATATTGCCTATGCTGTCAATTCTGTCAGTCAATTCTTGCATGCCCCTACTGCAGATCACTTTCTTGCTGTCAAACGTATTCTTCGCTATGTCAAAGGAACACTCCACTTTGGTCTTATCTTTCGTCCATCCACTGTTCCTAGTACGCTAGTCGCTTATTCGGATGCTGACTGGGCTGGTTGTCCCGATACTCGTCGTTCTACATCCGGCTATTCTATTTATCTTGGTAACAATCTCATTTCTTGGAGTGCCAAAAAGCAACCTACTGTATCACGCTCCAGCTGTGAATCTGAGTATCGTGCTCTTGCCACAACTGCTGCTGAACTTCTTTGGGTTACGCATCTTTTGCATGACCTCAAGGTCCCTATTTCACAGCAGCCCTTACTCTTATGTGACAACAAAAGTGCTATTTTTTTGAGCTCTAATCCTGTTTCTCACAAGCGGGCCAAGCATGTTGAACTAGATTATCATTTCCTTCGAGAACTTGTTATCGCTGGCAAACTTCGTACACAATATGTACCCTCTCATCTCCAAGTTGCTGACATCTTCACAAAGAGTATTTCTCGACCTCTCTTTGAATTTTTCAGATCCAAGCTTCATGTTCGTTCAAATCCGACGCTCAGCTTGCGGGGGGGTGTTAAGGATAGTTGACCGTTCATTAAGGCAAATATCTAGATATTTGCCTTACATTACGGGTTACCATATTTTCTCTTTTACTAAATGCAAATATATTGTATTCATTTATTATTCTTTCCTTTTATCGCTATTTCCTTATTATTTGTAATTTACCTTATTTCTGTATTCTGTAAATGATTATAAATAAGAGAACTCTCACCACCATTTGGGCGTGGTGGATTAATCAAACATTAACAGGTTGACTTGCATAGAACACATATAGGTTGACTTGTATTTGAAACGACGAGTTCAGACTAGTTCAAGTGTAATTTAGCAACTCTAGCTTAACTTACTGTATGGTTGGATGAATCGAATGATATACGAATATGTCGTATTTTATGTTATGCATGTGACAACAATAAAAAGATTGAATGAACATGACATGGAAAGTATGAAAAACATGTACACTAATGTTGTACTTTCTATCACGGTCATACTTGTTTAGAGCGTGTTGCCTACATGTCTATGCTACGTCGAACCCTTTACTTAATTTCAAGTTGTATTGTCTTATTATTGTTTTGTTTTTTTTGTAAAACTACTTGGTGAAGTGATGTCTAGGCATGTTAGACGTAAATCACCTCAAAACGTATTATAAGGGGAGTGACTAGTCGTTAACTCCTCCCCCTGATTTTGTATAACTGTTCGGCAAAATCACGCCTAGCTCTAGCATACTTTAATCGTCATCATTCATGACTTTTCCATAATGACTTTTCCATAAATTAATTAATTTTTAAAACAATAAATTAATTAATTTTTTATTTTTTATTTTTTATTTTTAAGATAAAACAATAAATTAATTTTATAAGACAAAGAAGTTGTTGGAGACTTAATGACTTTTCCATAATTCTCGAGCTAACATCGTGTATTCGTCGTCGTCATCATTCATGTAAGGATATTATTAATATTAATTTGTTTATAAAATTGTTAAATTACAGATTAAGTCCCTGAAATTTCAATATTACAAATTTAGTCGCTAAATTGTGAGACCAAAATATGTTTTATAAGGATATAAAAATCTCGGGTAACGGTGGGTGGGCTTAAACGGGTCCATATAAAATTAAAAAAAATTATATCTAATTGATCCATTAAAAAATTATTAAATACTTATGATGAAATAACAAAAATAGATAAATAAAAATTTAATTTAAATGTAAAAAAAGAAAAAGAGAAAGAAAAAAATAGTATTGGACCTAAGCCCATTTTTATTCGGCCCATTACATAGTTGACCCGACCCGATTACTTCACATCTCCAGATTCCGATTAATTTCCGATCTATTTTTTGTTCTACAGATTTCTAAGATCCTTTTATTGTTCCCACAATTCTTCATCTTCTTTCTTGGTATCGAAACGAATCTTCTTTTTCTTTTTTGTTCAGATTGTTCTGTTCGCCTTTTCATTTAATTCAAATTGCATCTTGATTTTCGATTTCTTCTTTTGATTGCAGAGGTTTTGATCTTTTGATTGCGCGCGGTCGAGGTCGAACCAGAATTAACAATGGGATTCTTAGTGACGTCCCTGATTTTCGCCGTGATTGGAGTCATCGCATGTTTTTGCTCTCTAATTTGCTGTAACAGAGGAGCTTCGACTAATTTGTAATGTCCCTTGTTCTTTATCGGTTATTGTTTTTTTTTTTTTTTTTTTTTTTTTTTTTTTTTTTTTT